>NC_081406.1:139743360-140023360 GCF_030272615.1 Cryptomeria japonica
TTGAGTGATTTGGGCTTCTCTAAACATGTCCTTCACCCCATCATAGAAGGCTATATATGCAATTTTCATATACTCTGGTAGCCCCTCTGTGGCCAATGGATCCCATCTGTCAACAAACCCAAAACATCATGCATGAGAAGTGCATAACTTCTTGCTTGATATGAATATTAAATTATTATAAATCATTACTTTTTAATGGCTCCAATGAAGAGTTGGAGCTCCTCATAAGTTCCATATGTGTCATAGATGTCATCCAGATATGTTACAAGTGCAGATAACTTTGCAAAGCTGATTCTGAATGCATAATACTTTGGCTCAATCACACCACCAACTGCCCAAAAGTAGTATTCAACGTGTCTATGTTGAGCAAATTCCATTTTTGACAAACCTGATTCTACCCACCACCTACATATACACAAAATCAACCCATTATAGTTGTTCCCAATGCTTAGTTGCAAACTACTTGTGATAATTTTCTGCAACATGCAAATGTATCACCTTGAAAGGATCTGAAGCTCTCGTTGTTGCATGCACTGCATCATATTGAAGTCCAACTTTGCTAGCTCTAAAAAATTTGTGTTACTCAAATGAGGCATTCTGCATGTATCAAATATCACAAAGTATGAAATCTAATTAGATCTTGCACATTTCTTTGTTGAACCAGATATTTCGTTCATCCATTTTAAGACGTCTTAAAATAGAGGCCAATTAAAACTAAAGGAATCATTTATTTGAAGAAATTATCTTTTTGGGTATCAAGGACAAGTTATTATGTTAAACCCTTTTAATTAAGAGTTAAAGATTGAATAATATTCATTTTGTCAAAGTCACTCTAAACATGATCTCAATCTCATCTCTTACAATATAAGGATTTTGAACTCAATAACTTTACCAACAGACCAAAAACTCATCTATGGCTTATTTTGATTTGCTATAAATTACTGAGTAACTATTGTAGATAATTCAAAATTCAGATTAAAAAACACAAACATCTTTATTTGTAATGCTCTTGAGATATATAAAGATAATCATACATATGATTTTTAAGTTACGCTATAGAATTTTAAAAAAATTAAAAATTACATGATTACCCTTTTATGGTCTTTTCAGCCCATGAATTATCCTCTCCATATATCTCTATATAATGTCTTGCTTCCAATCTTGGCACATTAGTGTGTCATCCATACTCCAAATTGAATTCTATCTGTTCATAAGAAAAAACTATCAAGATATATCTCTATTGATATATATGATATACAAAAAAATATGCATTTCTAATAATTATATTTTAGTTTTGTTGTCACCTCTCTTGAAAGATTGGAATCATCAATATTTTGTAGAGCTTGTTCTAAATATTGAGTAAAAAATGATTTAGCTTCATCCATAACCTTCTCTTTTGGAAATGCAATGAGTGATGCTCGAAATAGATTTATAATACTTTTTATTTCTTCTTGTGATTCACTGCTAGACTTCAAGAATTGTCCATCTTTACTCTTGAAGTTTTCCAACACATCTTACCAAAGAATAATAGAGTAATTACCAAAGAATAATAGAGTAATTAGTGAATGGGACTACAAGAATGTAGCTAGCTTAAAAAAGATTGGGAAAGTAATCATATAATCGTATAAATGGGAAAGTATTATTAATTGCCTTCCCAATAACTCCATGGGGATTGTTAATCCACAAACTCGGCAAAAGTACAAAGCCCCTTTTGATATGACAATTCTAGATTGACATTACAAATATGGAAATGAAAAAATGTATAAGCATAGAGATAGATTAGATTTTCATTTATCTTTCTCATGTGATAAGAAAAGAGGTAGCTTACTGATAACTTATTTATTATTAATTAAAGTCCTTTTGGAAAGCATTACTTAAAAATGATTTTTTTTGTCTTGCTCCTTTGGGTCCTAGATTCCTTCTGGTGTTTGTGTTCGTGTTTATGAATAGTAGGAGAGTTGTCATGGGGGCACAAGGAAATAACCCTTTCTTCATGGTTATGAAAGGAAAGGATGAGGAGTTGTTGTCCCAATTTATAATAGTTGGAGGGATGGGAAAGTCTTGAAGTTGGTGAGTAGAATCTGATTTTTAATAACTATAATTTTATCAACCTAGACACATTAGATACTACTTTGTGGTCAGATTGAGAAAAACATATTTAGATCATATTTTTTTGTTTTATAAAGATCATATTTTGTGAAATGGTTTATATATAGTATTGTGTATATATTTAATATTTTATTTCTTTTTTCTTTTATTAATTTATTAGAGCTTATTATTTTGTAGTGAATTGAATAATTAGAATTCAATTGTATGTTGTATTTTTTAAAATTAGTGAATGTTATCTATTGGTATGATATCTAGAGATTCATGTTAAACTTATATTTTATAATTTGAAATTAGATTATGATATTGTTACCAAAATTCAATTGTGTATCTTTGGGTCAAACTCATTGAACCATGATTCATGAGTTGTGGTTCATAAGAACCCATCTCTCATGATAATGAATGGTACATTTAACACTCGTTGCATCTTGGTGATGCTCACAAAGGTAAAGAATTGTTCCTTCCTGGGAGGTCACACCTCCTAGTAAGAGGATCATATCCCTGACATCCACAACCATCATCCTTAAAAATTATGAGTAAAGATGCTCACTCCTCTCCTTAAATTATGCTACCTATGATGATATTTCACCATCCATTAGTAATATTTCTCACTCTTTTGTGGATGGAACATCAATGAATATATTTTCTCCTCTTGCAAAGTCTCTTCTACTCATGAAGATATATTGGTACAAGAGGTGGATATCAACATTTTTTTACATTCTTCTTATAACACATGTCCTGATAATGGATTGGGTTTTCATGGAGTAACATCTAAAAGTGCCTCCCTCATCATGGAAGTGCAACGATCAATAAAGATCTACATTCTTCTAAAAGAATTGATTCATCACCTTATTTCAAATTTAATTCAAAAGATAGTTACACTTATCACTTCGGAGTATATAGTATTATTGTCTCTCCTAATTTGGACACATATTATCACCATAGTTTTAAAATTATTTCAATGCAAGGGTATAGTGGACAAGGTTTTGTATGTAGAGAGAAATGAATGAAGGTCCATATAAAGAACACCCCACATTTTTCTAGTGGTTGGGATTTCCACATTCTCATTTGGATAACACCATTGAATCTCCTCTTTAATTGCTATCTAACCTTTCTTTCCAAGAGAAAATATTGCTAATTGTTCATTCTTTTTTATAGAGTTAGAGTGAGTCTGGTTGAGGCTTCTTCAAGCCCACTTGATTACTCTTCCTCCTTCAAGAGATAAGATATTTCCTAAAGATAATCAAACAAATATGTCTTCTTTTTGTACATATGACTAAATGCTTTCCCACTCCACTAGGAAATATCAAGCCTTAAAGAGGTAAACATGACAACTTATTGATTCTAATGTGTCTGTGTTGAGAAAATTCCAATTTTTTCAAACAAGATTTTGCTCACTACTCAATAATAACACTCAATTTTGTGTTTGAGAATAAGAAAAGATCATATGTTTGCTTGAGAATAACACAAATAATATAGATTTTAATAATGATATAAATTAATAACTTGGAGTATTTCTTAAAAAATATATTGTTTTTTGAATAGGAATATTATTGTGAGAATTCTAATTATATCAGTGGGTGATTTCTTTTATAATTATAAGAGTTATTTTAAAAATATGAATGTTAAAAAATAATAATAATATTTAGCTCTAAATTTAATGATGGTTATTTCTAATAAAAAGAATTGATTTTTTAAAGAGTATTGTAAAGTTAACATCTTAATAAATTTTTAAAATTTGCTATATTTATTTTAAATGACCTTTCTCTTTACATAATAGATTATAAAAGTGTGGACATATTTAATTGTAATGGTATTATAAATATATAGAACCATACATACTATTAAATTATGTTCTACATAAAAGCTAGAAAAGTTTTAAAAGTATATGATTACACTTTTATAGTCTTTTTGGCCTATGAATTGTCCTCTCCATATGTCTCTATATAGTGACTTCCTTCCAACCTTTTCAAATTAGTTTGTCATCCATATTCTAAATTGAACTATGTTTTTTCATTAAATAGAAAGAACTACCAAGGTACATCTCTATTGATATATATGATATACAAAAATATGCAGTGCTAATTACTCTATTTAAGTTTAGTTGTAACTTCTCTGGGATGAATAGAATTATCATCATTTTCTAGAGGTTCTTTTAAATATAGAGTGGAAAAGGGTTTAACTTCGTCCATAACCTTCTCCCTTGAGAATGCAACAAGTGACACTCGAAATAAATCTATAATTTTTTATTTTCCTTTCGTGATTGATTACTAGAGTTCAACAATTCCTTTTCTTTATCTTTAAAGCACTTTGACACATCTTTCCATTAAAGAAAGAATAATATAGTAATTAGTAAATGAAACTATAAGAATGTAGCTAGTATAAAATAGATTAGATGATTACACTTCTAACCTTTAACAAAAATGAACTAAATACATACAATGTAAGCAGTGCAAGAACACATTATCGTAAATATAGTAAACTATCTATTTAGAATAAACAAGAGAATAAACATTGTAGATATGAAATTTTACAAATAAAAACCCAAAATAGTGGCATTAGATCAAAATTTTGTTGTTGTTTGAATACACAATTAAATTTAAGTTCCAACTTATATCTTCTCCATTCATATAAGCTTAATATAGATCTTATTGTTTGAAAATATATATATATACCAACCTATAGACATAATGAAGAGTTTCTTTTATTTCCTCTTGAAAATATCATTCAATACCAAGACGATCAACATTATCTACCATGGAGAGGCATTGGAAGAGTTCATCTCCACTTTCTATTGTCAACAGTGCATTGAACATCTCTTTAACTTCCCTAACATATGGTGGACCCTATCATCCAACATCAAGGTGAGGGAAGAAACAAAAACAACAAAGAGACTTAAAAATAGTAGGAATATGACAATTACTTCTACCGAATTTGGTTGATGGTTGGGTGGATGGATTGTTGTGTTGATAGTGAAATTCATCGGTTTATTTTGAAGAAAGTTTTAATATGATTAACTATCAATAAGTGGCACATTTGTGTATTCATTTTGACTCACAATATGATACTTTTTTACTATCACTTTTGTATCCACTTTGACTTTTTTAAGTACAGTTTCATATATTCATCGTTTACATCATATATTTGTATACTTTCACAACCACAAATTTATTCATTTCTTTCAAACCTACACATTTCTATCTTTGTTGAATCCTTAAAGAGTAATGATCACTGTCCATATCTCATTTGATCATTCTCATTATCTATATCTCATTCTATTTGATCATTCTCATTGTCCATATCTCATTTGATCATTTTCATTGTCCATATCTCATTCTATTTGATCATTCTCATTGTCCATATCTCATTTCCAAACAAAAAATTATTCAATAATGCTAAGGTTCAATCTTGAGGGATTAAGATTTAACCCATATCGAATTTTTAGATTATACTAAGTTTAAGACATTGATTAGACTATGAACACTAGACTTTGTATAGAATCAACAATTAATTCTTTGTCATCCTTCCTGAAACTAAGTGCATCCATCCTACCATTTGATTATTGTATTTACTACTCATCTATCAACACCTAGCTTAGGTACATACTTAAATACAACTTAATTGTAGGGTTATTGTTTACATTTATTTAATTAGTCTAGATTTATGAAAATGAGATTATATTCCATTATATTTTTAATGAACCTATGTAAGACAAAAACCCTTGGGCTTCTCATAGGGTTTATTCTTTTTTTCTTATTAATGATTAAAATCTAAAGGAGACAGAAAATATGAAGAAATATTTTGAAGGGAGAATTGTTAGATTGGAAAAGAGCTACAAGAAGATTAATGATACTCTAATTACATTGGTCAGCTTTAGCTACAAGGTTACCAAGTTCAGTGCTGAAAATGTTAGAGTTATGACAAAGAAGTTTGAAAGAGCTCAAGAAACCGAATCTTTCTTCATTTCTATTGATGTTGTTGAGAAAGGCAAGCAGGCTACTCAGGAGGAGGGTAAAGCCCCTTGTACCTGTACTAGAGCAAGCAACAAGAAGATGATGAGCCAAGTAGCACAAAATGTAAAATCTAAACTTTTTGTCAGTTTTTAGATAATTTTAAATCTTATTAGGATTATAATGTTCTTTGTTAATGCCTCATACCTATAAATATAGTTTTAAGGTTTTAGATTCATTATGTCACTTTTATTTTTCTCTCACTCTAAATAACTTTGGTGTTGACTTTAGAAATGTAGAGGCATCAATCAACTTTTGGTCAGGTTGTGTTTTATTTGTTTAGATTTGTTGTCTTACTTCTCAATTTTGGTTTGCTAAGTTGCCTAAATTTGGGGGATTTATATTTGACAAAGGAGGATCAAGGATTCCTTACCTCCAATCATCTTATTTTTTCAGAATCAATTTAGGCAAATTCAATCATGGAAATTGGTGGAACAACGATGAGATCTAAAAGAACAATTTAAGTCAAGGATTTTTTGGTTTTCTTGCTAGAAGAATAGATCAGAGGGAGATAGAGGGACCAATCAAAGGAGTGAGGAAAAAATATCAGAAACAATAGAGAGAGAAAAGAGGGTTGAATAGGTGCTTGGGACCAGAAGAAAAATGTGTAACATTCGACACTATGTGGAACTAGGCAAAAGTAGTGTAAAGAGTTAGAGACATTGAGCATGATTGATCTTTTGCAAGGATCAAATAGGAGTGGAAAGAAGAAATAAAAATGGAGGCAAATAATGGGAGAAGTTTCGATCAAGTCACATATGACCAAGATTTGCAGTTGATGTCTAAAACAATTTTGTCTCATATTTAGAAATAACAATATGTCGATTCAAATTATTTTGGTTGTAGAATTTGTTGATCCGCAGTTAATTAAATGTTGTTGATTAAGGAACAAATAGGTTTTGAAGGGACCTGAAACCCTTTTATATAGAACTATTACAAAATCTTGCTAAAATATTTTGCCATTTTAAAAAAGAAGCCAAAACTCAACAAAAGACCAATAACAAATCAAAAACCACAAAAATGACAGCAAGAAGGAAATCCTTGTTCAATTTTTTTAGGGCCTCCACGGCCTCAACTTCCAATTATGTCATGTTGAGTGCAATATTCTTTCACTCTTGTATTTCTTGATTAGGAGATTTCTTCTTCGGGTGGGTCTGGTTCTCTTGAAAGGCCTGGTAGTACCCTCTTGTTTCTTCTTTATGGAGTCCACATCAAGTATAGTCCCTTCCTAATGGAGGTTTGAATTTTTCCTACCATTGTATTTATGCTTTCAGCTGAATTCTTCACCACATTGTGACTGTAGGTAACCAAAGAGATAAGATTATCATTACCTTTCTGGTTTTTCTTTCCAAATGTTTCAATCTACCTTCATACTCTTTCTTAAGTTTCTCCTCCAAATTTGAGATTTTGTTGTCATAATATTTCTTAAGATCATTCATTGTGCTTAGTGTCTTCTACACATAATCAACAATTGATTTCCTCTACTCCACAAACCATTGTTTAGCTCCTTGGTTGTCCTCTTTTCTCATCACTGCTTGAAGTTTAAAATTAATCTTCTTTATTTCATGGAATGCCCATTTGAATATTCTAAAATTTTCCATGGAAGAATCACGAGCGATGGCTAGAACATCATCAAGGTTTTCTCTGTCTAGACTTAGATAAGGAGAATTGGCATTGAGATAATTGGGAAAGGGGGTTCTATCATTCCTGTTAGGGAGAGGTTCTAACTTGCCTGGAATAGAATTATGGGAAGGTAAGGACTCTGAGTTTGAAATAGAAATAGGGGATGCTCTACTCCTTTTAGCTCATTGGCCTTCTCGACTAAGAGTCGGTGTCCTCCATCTTTGTATTCCACTCATCCTCATTAGAGGAGAGGCTAACATGGTCGTCATCCTCAAAATCATGTGATGGGTCAGGATCTCTAAATGATGGGGAAGGAAGGGATTTAATTTTTTCGTTAATCAAGAATAACATACCCCCATGAAAGACAGTTTTTTTCTTGCTCTTCCTATGATCTTTGATGTTAGCATTGATAGAGACAAGTAAGGAGAATGGAAATGATAATTTCACCTTATTCCTAAAATGGTTTATCAAGATGAAATGATGCCCAAAAGCCCTAGTATATCTGCAATCTAGGGTAATATACTTCATAAAAACAAAAAGAACAGAGAGCCATAGATTTTACCCATATCATAGATGCTTTTGTACACTTAAATAAGTTAATGAAATGCTAGTTTGTGTTACTATGTTAAATTACTGAGATTCTTGTCATATCTTTCTATCTATTAGGTTTGATTTTGAAGTTCCTGGACCACTATTAAGAAGAGAAATAGTTTGCATCTTTTTTTGTTGGTATGAGATTCAACTTGCATTAGTTTGGTATCAAAGCTACAAGATTTGGGAATTGGAGAAGTTGGAAGGTGTCTCTAGGAAACTCTAGAAGGAGTTATTTGCAAAAGAGGGGTCTATAACTATAGACATTAGAGAAGGAGGCACAAAATATTGCTTGACATTGTCAGAAGAAGATGAATTTGAAAAGAAGGGTGAATTGGGTCATGAGGAATCCTGTAATAATCCCATTTTGTGAGGATTATTGGGATGAAGTAAAGAAAAGAAATCCCTTTGAGAAATTGGAAGTGATTCCAAGTACAATGGATGTGTTGGAGGAGTGTTTTCCTAATATTGTTGTAACTACAGAACTTAAGAAAATAAATTAAAGGTAATGAATTTGCAGTATAGCCATGTCTCTTGTAAGGTATTATAAAAGCAACTGAAGATGAGGAGATAAGTAAGCTAGTTGATAAGTGGATAATTAATTGAGCAAGATTTGATAAATGAGTCTTAACCCTTATGCTAGAGGAGAATGGAGAATGTGCAGATATTCTAGAGATATTACTCAAATTTCTATCAAATATAAGCTTTCTATTGCAAGCATTGATGGTTTGATGAGTTGTTTGATTTAGCTAGCATGTGTTGTTGTAGTTGCATCAAGTCAAAGAGGATTGTTATTTCATGGCATTTAGGCTATTAGTATTAGATTTGAGTGCCTAATGGATCTAAATGTGGATGCTTTTGATTTGAAGGAGGCATATGAAGTGTACAATATTTCTCTCAACAAAAATTGAGGATTTTTTATTAATTCTATGTGGTAAGAAGGTAGTTGCTTATGCATACCTTCAAAGAGAGAGACCCTCCTAATAGAAAACTATTATGTCATTCCATTGATAACCTCATGTGCAGAAGAACATGATTGTTTTTATCTCTAGGGGATCTTGATGCAAGGGCATCGATCAACTTTTAGTCCACATATTTTATTAGTTCAAATGTGTGGTCTTAGTTCTCAATTTTGGTTTGATAAGCTGCCTAAATTTGGGGATTTGTATTTGAAGGAGGAGGATTGAGGATTCCTTACTTCTAATCATATTATTTTGTCAAAATAAATTTGGGTAGATTCAGTTATGGGTGTTGAGAAACCAATGAAACATGGGAGTTGAAAGAACAATTTTAGATAGGGAGTTTATGGTTGTCTTGTTGGAAGAACTGGTCAGTGGAAAGATAGAGGGATCGGTCGAAGGAATGAGGAAAAAATTATCAAAAGAGACAAATTGAAGAAAAAGAGGTTCAAATGGGTGATTGGGGTTAGAATAAAAATATGTATCATTGGATGTTGTGTGAAATTAGGTAGAAGTAGTGTAAATAGTTAGGGATGTTGAGCATGATTGATCTATTGCAAGGATTAGACAAGAGTAGAAAGAAGAAATGAAAATAGAGATAGACAATGGAGGCAATTTTGCTTGAGTCATGTGATTGAGACTTGTAGCTAATGTTTGAAAATAATTGTCTCATATTGTAGAAATAATAAAATATTCATTCAAATTGTTTGGGTTGTAGACTTTGTCACTTAACCATTAATGAAATATTAGTTTGTGTTTATTAAATAATTGAGGTTCATGTCACATATTTCTATGTTTTGGGTTTGAGTTTAAAGCTCCTATCGCTATTGAAGAGTAGAAACAGTTTGTAATGTTTGTTTGGTTTGGGATTTGACTTGCATCATTTAGGGATTCATTTTTTTAGATATTATAGCTCACTAGTTTATCTAACTTTTAAATCTAAGAGTTATATGCTTTGTTATTCTTATATCTATAACTCATTTATTGATTTGCTTATGTTACAAGCTACTTCAAATCTTTTTTTTTATTGCATATTGTATGGATGGTACTATTACTATTCACATAAACACTATTAACAATCATATTGTTAGAACTTAAAATCTTCTCGTAAGGATAACATCATTGGTTGCAGCCATAAATTATAAATAATTTGATGTTGTTCAAAGTTATACATTGAAAGTGTGCAACACATAAAAAGAAATGAAATAATTCTCAATGATCTCGAATCAATAAACTTATGAAGATGTACACATATGCAGTGCAAATAAGAGTTATCTTCCACCTAAAAAATTAGCATGCAACTCCACGCAAGCACTAAGAGACCTATTTAAGCTTATCACTAGAAATGGAAATATCTCATAGATAAGAGATATCCATGAGAAAGAAAAAAAATTCCTATGAAATAGTATTCTGCACTAACACCCCACCTTAAGATTAGCTTAGGTGGGAATAAATGAATTGGGTCATATCAACTAGGCTTGATGAGATACCCAAGTGTAAAACAATCTCCGGTAAAGTAAAAAAATAAAGAAAACCTTTTGGACAAAATTATGATGTAGGAGCATCTGAGTAGTTCATCTAGTTGGAGTAGTTAGCAATGGAGTTGCCTGGAAATTGTTGTGTTTCTTCATGTTTATTAATTTAGAGTTGCAGATTTGGATCTAGCATATGGAGATCATTGTCATAAACATATTCGCGATTCATGGCAATCGGCTTTGATTCTGGTTAGATATCAATTTCGGTATGGTCTGGTGTTGGTGTGTTCTTACCAGTTAGTCTTGTGGTGTGTGGAGTGAAGAATAATTGGGTTGTGGATGGTTTATGTGACTTGTAAATCATATGGGAGTGTTGTTTTGGACCTGGCCGATGTTCATGGAGGTTTGTGTGAAGTTATAACCATTATTGGAGATGTTCTTAGTGATTAGGCCGACATGGTAGTGTTCTCCCATTTCATTATGAACTGGTGGACCTTTGGCCGATTTGATTTAGTTGTTGAGGCTTGCAAATAGTATAAAGAGGAATTTTGGAGATTGATTTGGAGGATAGAGGTCCAGAAAAGATAAGAATTGAGAAAGATGTAGATTCTGGAGTATTGCGGTGTTCTAATCCAATGGACTAAGGTTCAGCAGAGTGTTACCGGAGATAGATTTGTTAAGCATGTGATATGCGGATAATAGATTTGAGTTGTTTGAATGATTTTGTGATTTTGTGCTATGAATAGAATGTATAAAGGCTGAGGGAATATGTAATTCATCAAAATAATATAAGGATTGAGCTTTGAGGTTGGGTTTTTCCCTTTGAGGGTTTTCCCTAGGTATATCTTGTGTTGAATGATCTTGTTTTCTTTGTTATTTCATGGTGTTTTTGTTATAGGATGCAAGGTGAGGTTGTCCTTCATTGGATCTCCCTACCTTGACTACATCAAGTGGTATCAGAGCGGGTTATGAACCTATTGATGGAGGAAGAGATGGTTGTGAACTGATTGGATGAAAAGAACTTGAGGTAGCTTCAAGACTTGTTCAGATTGTGCCGAACGTTGAGGAAGTGCAAGGATTGCAAGAAGACCGCTGAACATAGGAGCATGAACTTGAGGCAGTTGACAAGTTGACTTGAACAGATCGTCGAATGGAGGTAGGTTGCAAGGTTGTCTGATAGATCATCGAGGAGAGACAACTAGAACTTGTAGTTAGACCACCGAACTTGAGGTAGTTGTAAGTATGTGTGAATAGATCGCCAAAGCATATTTGATGTAGCACTGGTTGTGGCATGTTGTAGATCAAGTGATGGAACTCGCTTTTCAATTAACCCCGAGAGTTTGATATAGGAGCATCTGAGTAGTTCATCCGATTGGAGAAGTTAGCAGTGCAGTTGCTTGGAGATTGTTGTGTTTCTTCATGTTTATGAATTTAGAGTTGCAAATTTGGATTTAGCATCTGGAGCTCGTTGTCTTAAACATATTTGAGATTCATGGAATTTGGATTTTATTCCAGTGAGATATTGATTCTGGTATTGGTCTGGTGTTGGTGTGTTCTTATCAGTTGGTCTTGTAGTTTGTGGAGCAAAGAAGAATTGGGTTGAGGATGGTTTTCATGACTTGTGGATCATATGGGAGTATTGTTTTGGACCTGGCTGATGTCTATGGAGGTCCGCACAAATTTCTAAGCATTATTAGAGATGTTCTTGGAGATTTGGCCAACATGTTAGTGTGCTCACATTTCATTATGAAATGGTGGATCTTTGACCAACTTGATTTAATTGTTGAGGCTTGTGGATAGTATAGAGAGGAATTTTGGAGATTGATTTGGTGGGACAAAGGTCCATGAAAGATAAGAATCAGGAAAGATGTAGATTATGGAGGATTGCGGTGTTTTGGTTCAGTGGACTGAGGTTTGGATCAGCAAAGCATTTTTGGAGATACAGTTGTTAAGCAGATGATCTGTGAATCATAGATGAGTTGTTTGAATGATTTTGTGATTTTGGGCTATGACTAGCATGTGTAAAGCCTGAGGGCATATGTAATTCATCAAAATAATATAAGGATTGAGCTTTGAGGATGGTTTTTTCCCTTTGAGGGTTTTCCCAAGGTATATCTTGTGTTGAATGATCTTGTTTTCTTTATTATTTCATGGTGTTTGTGTTATAGGCTGGAAGGTGGGGTTGTCCTTCATTGGATCTTCCTACCTTGACTGCATCAAATTCCCTTCAAAAGAGAGAAAAATATTTATGGAAAAGACACAACATAAGAAGCACCCAAAGAAGAGTCTCTCTAAAAAAAATAAAAGAACAAAACCACTTATCAGGAAAAGGTGCGCCTCCCCCTCCCCATCCAATAAGAGAAAAGAAGAAGATGCAAGTTCAATCAATATAGTGTCTCCAAAAATGTTGATAGTTTCCTAGCATTAAATTTTTTAAATGATTCAATCTCATTTAACAACATTCCTCCTCTTAGGAAGAAATAAAATCATAGAAGTATACAAATTGTTTTAAAATTATTAAAAATAATATGATAGAAAAAAAGAAAGAAAAAGCATGAATTTTCCAGAAAAAAATCATCTACCATTACCATGTGAGCTTCTCTATGCCACACTAATGAAGATTATAAGTTAGAATATGTTAAAAATAAATGTATAATACAATCCAAAGATGAACATAGCTCCTCCAATTGTTTCTCAAAATTATCCACACTCATGTCAAACTATAATAATTGGTCATTAGGGAAATGGACCAAAGGATCTAAATGACTCCCCATAAATTTTAAAGAAGTGTAACTCCATAATAACTAACATCAAAGAGGAAATTAATTTCCTTAATAGTACCCTCCAAAACTATGGTTTGTCACTCAAAAATATTTGGTAAAGGATCATCTCATAAATAAATAAGACTAGTTACATCCTACTAAAATAAATTGAAATCTAAAGATGAAGGAGATGGGAGTTTAACATAAGTCTCATGTGTTGAATACACTTGGATACTAAGAGGGGGAATGAATTAGTAATTAGTAAAAATATTAACCCTTTAATTCAAATTCAAAACCCTTGAACAAATTAGCAACAATGAAGATAAATCAATGACACCAATGCACAAGAGAACACTAGATTTACATGGAAAACCCCAAAAGGTAAAAACCATGATGAGCGTTAATCCACATTATATGAACAAGTAAAAAAAATTTAAGGCTCACTACCTAAAGAAGTACACCACTCCCAAAAGGACTTGTTGAAGAAGCTAACTACCTCCAAGAAAGATACAAAGGACCAACTAAAAGATTCACTATCTTAGAGCTGGATAAAAAGAATATTTGAATTTCAAAGTATAATCCTTCAACTCATAGCTTCCAACACTCTCCTTAGAATGTAGGCACTTTTAACATGCTACCTCAATAAACCATTAAAACATTCAGCTCCAAAAGTTTCAGCCACACTTTTATCTCCTCATATTCACATATTAAAGCATCCACATCAATACATACTCTTGAAAGTAATTTTATCTTCTATATATATATCCTTAACAAGATCTCAAAAACTCCAATCAGGCTAGCCAGAGAAAAAGACAAGGAATGACCTCAACAAGTCAACCTCAAAAACAATTTGGAGTGAAAGAAGTCCAAGCCAAGAAATAGACAGGACCTAAAACAAGTTATGACATATTTTCATGTAGCCCAAGCATAAAACACTATGGCACTCATCGTCCCAAGTTAGTAGCAAGGTAACATGTCAATGAAAAATGTAGCACATAACCAACTGGCCCAAAAACATAATATCCAAATGAAGCTCAAACCAAGACATAGTAGGGCCCAAATACAACTTAGCACAACCTCCAATTCTAACACATACCCCAAACTGCATAGCATAACCAATAGAATAAGCTCAGTCTACCAAACAACAAAAAAACACCCTAAAAAATAACTCTAGACATAATGCAACACCAAAAAGATAAACCATTGTCATGCAAACCACATAGAAAAATTCCATGAACATCCAACTACATTCCCAAATACTTCTTTCAGACTATCATGTTGAAACTAGCTAGCACAACCAAATAGGTAAATAGAGTTTGTCATACCTAGAAGGCCAAAAAATGTGATCATGAAATAGATCATCATCAAACATACTTGTGGTACACCACATCACCTAAAATTTAGATTGAGACACTACATAGACATTATAAGGATGTCCATAAATTTACAAGAGTAGAAACATCAATGCTTAAAAATGTGGAGTATTTTCCCAACCAATCCTCACAAACAACTGTATCAACTTAAGTTTCATCTCAAAGAAATTACCTGCAAACTCATTAGTCCATCATGCAAATATAACTCAAGCTTCAACCAATGAAACAACATGAAATAAAAACAAAAAAAAATATTATACCTTCATTATTTATGTCTCATTGTGTCCTAACCCCATTGTTCTTGGTTGCAGATAATTTTGCTCTCAGACAAGCACTGGTAGCTTCCAAGATGGCAAGTGTGGAATGGACTAATAGATAATATGATAAAGAAAAACTAATGCTATGATAATTATTTATTCTAAATTACTCAAAAACTCTAAAAATTCTAAACAAGTGAATTCACAGATGCAAAGATAAAGGCTCCTGATTGACTATGAGATTAGCTATTAGTTCCAAAAATGGCTTAGGAGACCTCTATTTATAGATTTTTTAGTGTATAAGCTTAGGTGGTAGAGATCAACAGACATGATTAAATCTTTCTTTTTGGATGGATATGAAATAAGAGGTTGAGATGTGAGAGATAAAGATGGAAGATGTTCCTCCTACACGTACAGGATGGAGGAAAAGATGGAAGGAGAAGCCAAGTGTCTGAATGCTCACCTTGACTGAGGAGAAGACTTGAGAGAATATAGGATAGTTGGAGAAGATTTAGGGATAAGAGGACAAGTGGACTCAACTCCCTCCAAAGATGTAGGAAGGTTGGAGAAAATATAGGGAAGTTGAGAAATGTGTGTACATACACATTATTTGATTTATGATTTGGAAGATGGAGATAAATTATGTATTAATATTTAAATCTTTAGTCACATGATTGATGAGTTGGAAAAAGAAGTGATGTGGAGATGAGGTGAGTTGGAAAAGGAGATTAAATAATTAAGAAATTATTCAATTGATGAGACTATAGGATAGTGAATAGAAGTTAATTAAATATTAGATATATAATTAATTGGGTTAAAAGAAAGGGATACAATGAATTAATTAATTAAATGTTTCAACTCAATTAATTAATAGAAGAATATGAAATGAATTAAATAAATTAATCTTTTCAAATTAACTATTTATTAGAAGAATAATTACTAAAATTTATTTAATTGCTCATAGCCAATTTTCTATGCATACATTTTGTCCCTCTTTGAAATGATGTTGAGACAATATTGTTTCAAAGATTAAATCAAGTCTCGATATTTCCTTTGACGAAGATGAAAATCCTGATTGTGTGCCCCCTTAGGAGATTGATTGTGAATTTTTTGGAAAATTTGATTGAGTGATTAATCTCATGATAATTCAATTAAATTTCTACAACTTTAGTTGATGAAAATGTTCGCTCTTTGATTACTTTGATATTCTCCATGATTTGATGATTGATAGAGTTTGATTGACCTCATGATTGATGAGGATCAATGATATAAACTTGAAGCTTTGATGATCTGATAGGATAGAGTTTGATTGACTTCATGATTGATGAACATCAATGATCTAAACTCAAGATTGGATAGACTAGATGCCTAACCTTATGATGAATGAGCGTCACTTGTAGTACCCCTGCCCTAATCAATTTCTAATCTTAGTTTTATCTTAGTTAGTTTATCATAATATAATGATTATAGTCAGATGTTTGAGTTAATGCATAGCTATTGATGTGGTTTTCACACTAGTTGTATGCAAGTTGTTCAGTGTTCCTATTTTGTGGTATTAATATCGAGCTAATGCTTTCATTAAGTTTATATATGTATGCATGTATGACTCTTAGTTGCACGAGATTTCAGGTACAATGCCGCATGAGTGCGAGGTTCATCTTCACCTGGATTTGCAGGTTTGAGTGTACCTCTTTAATCCTTAGAATTGGATTAGGTGGTCGTAAGACCCTAGTTGACCATAGTCATTCTCAAGTGAGCATTGTTAGTCATTGTCGGTATTCCCCTTTTGGTTGGGTTTGTGAGTCGTCAGTCTGGTTGACTTTCTTGGTTTGCGTGTTTGGTGTGTATGGTTAAATTGATTAATTAGTCCGTAGTATTTAATATGATTAAATATGTGGTTGTGCATTAAAGATTAATGGACTAAATTAATCGGGATTTCATTATGCGATTATCGTTGATATTGGATTGCTCGTCTTAAATTGGGAGCAAGTTCAATTAAATGGTTGATTTTGAATATTAAGTGTATTATGTTTATGCCTATGAAAAGAAAGATTTAATTTTAATTGAAATAGAATTAATTTAATCTTTTGGCATTTTTGAAATAGAAAGGTTAAATTTCAGTTAATTGAGAAAATCAATTTTTAATTTGAAAGGCAAGTTTAATTTGTTGATATAGTTTAAAAGAATCATTTTTGGGAATTATTTTAAATAAAAATTTTAATTCCAAAAAAATGAAATTTTGGTCAACTCTTCCTTATAACCTAGACTTTTTGGAAATTTTGGGGGGATTGATATTTTTGGAAAAATGTTTGTTGAAAAAATATTTTTGGATGAAAATTTGGGGGTTTTGGAGGAGGAGAGATCTCTTGAGCCTGCAGGTTGGGCTCCTCACTAAATCTTTTCCAGGATTGCTATAAGAGGTAAGATTCTAGTTTATATTTTGGTTCTTTGCTTATCAGAAATTGTTTTGGATTTTGAAGAAATCTGTTTGTGGAGATTAAAAATAAATAAAAATCTCAACTATTGGGGAAAAATGATATAGTTGTGATTGTAATTCCAATCCAATCTCTTCTTGTTCTATTTCCATTTCAATTCTAGATTATGGTTGCTCTGGTTGTTTTTTTCAAAATTCAAAGATAAACTTGAGATTGGTTGTTCTTCAATGAAATTTGTTAAAATTCTAAGTTAATGCTTTCAAATTCAAGTTTTTATCAGAGATATCTACCTGTTGGTTGATATATGAATGTTAATCAATCTTTTTTAGCCAATATGTTGTTGGTTTTGGAGAAATTTTCCCCTTTCCTGATCTGGGTATTTTTAAAAAAAGATTGCAAATGGGTGAATAAAAATAAAAATAAAAAATTATTTATTTCAGTCTCTGTGAGACTGTGTTTGTTTGTTTTTCTGTGTATGAATTTTACTAACAACAAATTTAAAAAAAAAAAAAAAAGATTAAATGATTGTTAGGGAGCTGCGTATCCCATTGGGATAGCAGCGTACCCCAAGGGGTGTTGTGTGCTTCCCTTTGGGAACAGCAGCGCTCCCTTTGGGGAATGTTGCGTGCTCCCTTGGGAAGCAGCGCTTCCCCTTTGGGGGCTGCGTGAGCTTCCCATGGGGACCACGTGGGGTCCATGTGGAAACCCTCCCCCCTTTTTTTTTAATTTGTATTTTTTTTTAGTAAAAAATAAATAAATTAATTAATAAATAAATTTATTAGTTTAAAAGTCCTCTTTTTTATATAAAGTGATTAATCAATTATTAATTAATATTAATATATATTTATTAGTGGGAATAAATGTATATATGCTGATGAATATTTAATTAGATTATTATGCAAGATTTAATACTGATTGTGTATATTTTGGGAAGATGAAATATTGTTATATTGGAAAAAATTTTGAGATAAAACATACTTTATTCAAGAATATATATTGTTTGAAGATTTTAATGATATAGGCCATCTGGAAATGTTAGAAATGAATATTTAACCCTTGGACATTATGAATTTAAATGATGTACTTTTGGAAATTTAATTAAGTATCATTTGGGAAAATTGTTTAGTTACTGATATTCTCATTTAGTAAAATGAATGGTTAATTTATATTTTTCCTCTATTTGAGAAATAGACAATGGTACTATTGCAAATTGTGATATTGTATTCACCTTGCAATGATGATTTCCTGCTAGTGTATTTTTGGAAACATAGATCATGTAGAAAACTTGATCGACTTTTAATGTTTAGATCAATTCGGAAAAGATTGCATTTGCTGAATGTTACCTATGCAAGTTTAATTTTTGTATTCGCTTTTGCTTATGTAATGGCAAGTCGTGCTTTGTTTGATAGGTCCCTATCATATGGATTGATTTGGGGAGCTTGTTTCAGTCCTCGGTTCCGAGTTGACTGTTGTTTTGTTGTGGTGTCGTATTTGGTCATATTCTCTATGTGGGTGTCGAATGATGATTCGTGGTCGACCTTAGTCGGTCAGGTCTCTAGTTAGAGTACCGTCTGTCAATGCACCTCGTATGAAGTCATGTTTGACCAAGTGGTGGATTTCTCTATTTGAACTCCGATCGTCTGACCATGTGTATTCCTTGTTTTTTTTGAGTTCGTCTGAATATAGTCTAGTGTCGTATGGGAAAGTGGCTTTCGATTGGGGGCCGCGCCTAAAGTGGCTGTTGGGTAACCCATCGAAAGTGAGTCTAATAAGTGATAACCTATCAGTAGATTAGGATGTAATCTCTAAGTAAGATAAATGTGCCTCACACATGGGATGAGTGCTAACATAGACCCGACATGTTGTGAGAAGGCCTGTAATGGCAATCCATCATCCTTGTCTTCACGAGAGGATGTGTGGGTCCACATGAGGCTTGGATGGGCCGGAGGCTCGGATTAGGTTGCCAGGGTAACCCAATGTATGGGGTCGGGACCTATGAAGACCTGCCATGGTAACCATACCAGGTTGTGTGATGACACTTGTCCCTACGTTCGCTAGTGTGTTGTCATTTTTGTCCTGTTAGGAGCCCGTTTGTGGGTCGCCCTATTGTCTTTACCCTTGTGAGTACTCAGTTTCATGTTAGACCTTGGGTGGTGATGACTCAGTTTTGTGGATGCTCCAATGGACCTTTGTACTAGCTTTGATTATGTTCAACTGGATCCTTTTCTTTTTAGGGATCGTTTATGTATTAATTGATCGATGTGGTCATTTTTATATTGTTTATGTTTCGCCTTGATGGCAGGATTGTATTCCTAACTTTATTAATTATCAGAGGGGTCTTGCAGTTGAGCAGACCCAGAGATGTAGCCCTTTAGGGGTGAACTCCGAGATCATTATGGTGTTATGTGATGTTATTCTCTTATGTTTCCCTTATTCAACTTTATCATGTATGAATAGCTTATGTTAGAATGTATAAGTGGATAAGATGGAATCAACTTTAAATGCTTATATGCAGTTCTTTCTTGAATGCCATTTTGATCAAATGCATAAGTGGTTTAGATGAGATTTATCATAGATGCATGTATGCAATCATCTTTTAAATGCAATAAATTGGAATATGAAAGAATGTAACTTAGAGTAATGGAATATATTCAGTTGTTGTTAAGGAAATTAAGTATTCTTGGAAAGATCTCATATGTTTATGATGAAATTCTAGTGTGTTAGAATATTAGATGTATGGCTTGTATTTTTATGAAAAGCTTGAATGAAGATTATGAAAAGATCTTAATGGATGAATCTTTGCTTGTGATTTATATTTCCATCTTCTGAAAGAAATTATCCTGATTAAGAATTATCTCATTATTAAGATAATCAGCTTATTGGATTAATTGTGTGAGTTAAGTGAATTGTGAAATTTAAGTAATCTCATTGGGAAACTCTTTAGGTGTTAGTTGATGTCTTCCGCTATGTAATCTGAATCTTTAATATCTTGTTGTATCTTAATGTGGTGTAACTTTTAAAAAAAAAAAAAAATTATTGCACTCTATTCTTGTGTTTTGGCTTATCCCTTCGGGGTTTCCTGGTGGGGCATTTCATCACTAATATGTGGTCAAAGAGATTGATATAAATCTCAAATGAGCATAGATGATAGTTGATTGATTGATCAAAGTGATTGATTGGATCAAGAACTAGTCACATTTTGTTGATATCATGTTGCAGGAGGATCTAGATGTATTGATTCATCCAGGGGGGAGTAGGAGGATCAGTGAGGCCTACAACATCTGAAAAGAGTGGTGCTCTTCGTCCTAGTTGACATATTGATATGAGACATTGATTTGTATCATGGGACATTGTATTTTATTGATTATTTCTTTGATATCATTGTATACTTGGATTGTTTATTGTTTATGATGATATGCAAACATGGACTCTATATGATGCTTATGATTCATGATTGAGTATACATGTTACTATGATGATGATGACCTATATGACATATATGCAGTGATTTCATGGATGATGCTATGATGATGTTCCTTTCCTTTATGTGTTATGATGATCTATATGCCTTGATGAAATGATGATGATCTTGATGATGTGATGATAGAATGATGTGATGATGTTTATGATTTAATTGATCTATATGATGATGAAAATGATTCTATCTATGACTTGTACGATTTATATGATGATGATGTTGTTTCTATAATGCAATGATTTAAATGATTAAATGCAATTATATATATGGAAATGCTTATAATGATGACGTATACTAATCAATGTTTATTTATATTCCTTGATGTATATGCATATAATGATGAAATGATGAAACAATATTATTGAAATACATTTGATTTTAATTTTTTTTTTAATGTAATATGATGGTTGTGGATGAAAATGCTTATAATGATTAGATGATGAAATATGAATAATGATGATGTAATAATATGGTTAATGATTCTAAATGTACAAATGCAATTAAATTAACTTAATGGATAAATGATTCTAAAAAAACCAATGATAACTAGATGCGAAGATGATAATGATAAATGAATCTAATGCAACCAATAATGATATGATTAATGCAAATGACACTAATACAATCCTAATGCAATCTAACATGATCAATGCAAAATGTTTTTGCTTGTCCAAATATACTCAATATTTATTTCAACCGTTGATCTCGAATGAAATGGGATGAAATTATTATAATGTAGCTGACAATGAATGCTTATAATGCAGATGATAATGAACTAATCCAAAATAATATAACTTAAATGATATTGCCATTCCTCGCATGCTTTCTTGTAACAGTGCTTGATTTCATCATTGACCTTTAAATGTCGTAAGAAAATACAAGAAACTTCACATAAGGATTCAAGCTGACTTGAGTGCTTCTTACATGGATTTTGATATAGCAAGTTAATACAAGCAACTTGATATAATGAATCAAGTTGACCCGAGTATTTCTTGCAGAACAGACAAGGATTATCCCTTTTCATGCATGACTCGGAACATCCTCCTTGATGTTTTGTCTATCATATCCTTAGACGAGTACATACATTACTAAGAGATAAACCATAGACAACAAACAAAGAAAATAAGCACGCCCCATCAT
The DNA here is from genome assembly GCF_030272615.1 of Cryptomeria japonica. Taxonomy (NCBI): domain Eukaryota; kingdom Viridiplantae; phylum Streptophyta; class Pinopsida; order Cupressales; family Cupressaceae; genus Cryptomeria; species Cryptomeria japonica. The sequence continues at coordinate 139,765,570 of NC_081406.1, forward strand.
AGCTCATCTAGTCATGGACATCATCGAGTTGCATAGGGTACATGATCAGAAAAAATCAAGATATAAACATTGAATCATGTATGTCACACATATATTCTCATGGTCATTAACTGATATAATCATATTGATGAATGATAATTGATAATCCTTCATTACTTGCTGGTTGAATCCTTGTATTCTGAGTTTCACAATTATGTTGTTACAAATGTCTTGATCTTTGTTGCCTCGTTGTTTGTCATCTGTTTCAAAATCCTAGGTGTTGTTTGGTTTTTCTAAGTTTTTGAATGTTTTTGGATTTTTCTAAGCTTTTAAAGATGCCCTTAGAAAAAGGTTTTAGGATTTTTCCCCCAGTGGAAATAATCTTTATGATGGATGTACAAAGGATGATCCAAACCATGGTGGGATAAAATGTTGATATGATTGATTATGATAAAATCCAAGACAGTGACTATGATAAGTATGTCCAAGATTTATAATTGTTGATAAGATGCATATTTCCTACTAATGGTTCAAAGCAATGGATGTGAAAGATGAAATGAATATGCGAGGATAGATGGATGCAACAGGATGGATAGATGAGCTAGGATGGATGGATGGGAAAAGTGATCTCATAGATGGATGAACTTGTTACTACTTACTAAGTTGCCATTATTCTTATGTTCAAAGTTATTCTAGCTAGTTACTACTACCAAATTATTCTGTCGGTATGCAAAGAACAGTCGGTTATAGATGAAACTAGTCTTAGAGCCTAGTATACACCGAGTTGTCTACCGAGTAACACTCTATGTCTACCGAGCAGAAAGAATGATATACCGAGTGAACACACACCGAGTGAAACGTGTTACTAGATTCATTGAACCTAGACATATATGGGAAACATGTTACAAAGATCGAGGAACAAGTAACCGTTATCACATTGGAAATTACACTTAAAGATTGTGTATGATTTTAAGGTCATCTAACCAATGAAATATTTGTGTATGGTTATTCATTCGAGAAATCATGTTTGTAAGATTGAAGCATGAGCCAGATCATCGACATAAGAGATCTATTTATACAGCATGAGTTAAGGATTAAACATATGTGTGTGCATGTGTGTATGAAGCAAGGCTTGTACGAAAAAGGAAAATCATGAGAAATCATAGAGTGTTATGACTATTACAGTTGATAGAGAAACACAGAGGTCACCGAGAAGGATTTCAGAGAACAGTCAAGGAATAGAGTAAACAAAAGGGTTTACCGAGTTAATCTATGGATTACTGAGGTATGCTATAAGCAAGGTAATCTCATTTTGAGCACATAGAATTTGCTATAACATTCCAGATGTAAAGTTGCGGATATTTTGTAAATATTTTGATTGTAATATTTTAAGTTGTAAGAGAAACCTCTAATAGGGTAAGAGACTCTAACTAAGTCTATAAATTGTAAAGCCTCTAACCAGGTGCAACATTTAGAATAAGTGTTGTAAAATCCTTTAGCAAGGTAGATCTAACAGATCTTGATACTCCTAACAGGGTAAGCTATCAGAAATAACTAAACATGTAGCTCTAACCAAGCAACCTTTATTATTGCAGTAGTGAAGTTGTGGGTGCCATCCCCACCGCAATTTTTCTCTCTAAACAAGAGTTTCTACGTAACCAAAATATATGTGTTATGGACTGAATCATGTATGATTGTTATTTATTTGTTTTAGCTTTATGTTATGTTACAACAGTTTTTGGTTTATGCATAACTGTGAAGATATTGTTGATAAAAGGATTTGAAGTACTGATTCACCCCTCCCCTCTCAGTACATTAGCTTTCCATATTGGGCCTAGCAATTGGTATCAAAACGAGAATCTTAGAAAAGGGTTTAAATGCCTGAAGACAAAGATCTTATCAATGGAAGGCTATAAACAATCTCAGAGAATTGTGTATCTACAAGAAGAGTTGGATCATGCTAATCAAGTGATTGCAGACATGCAAAGACAAATGCAAAAATCTCTAAAAGTTAGAAGAAGATTGTCTGATGATTTGCAGGACTCTCAAGAGCTGGTGGAACAAATTGAAACGTCATCTGAGAATAGTATATCTGAAGAGACTGAAGAAATGATTGGAGTATTGAAAGAAAAGAACAAAGCACTGGCTAATCAACTAAAAGCAATGAAAAGAGAACATGAACATTTCAGCACACAGATGACTGAAAAATCTTGATGCATTGAGGACATCCGAGGATAAAGTAAGAGATCTAGAAAGAGAGAAACAACAACTTGAAGCATTAGTACCTGAAAAGAATAATGAAAACATAAGGTTGATTGGGATTCAACAAAATCTATCAGATCAACTAGGTTATGCACATCATGAAGCAAATCTGAAAGATGATGAGAATCAAGCATTGAAACTTGAAGTATCAAGGTTTGTTAGGTCCTGGAGATAACTGAGAGGGGGGGGTGAATCAATTGTCAAATAAATTCAAACCAAAAACTTATTAACCAACTTAATGCTTAATACCGGTAAACCAATTAAGTATGTCGGTAGACAATGTTAACAGTAAATTGCTATACCGGTAAGGATTAATGCATGAAACATAAACATAAAGTCATCCACAACACATGACACCAATATTTGTACATAGAAACCCTGTAAGGGGAAAAACCATGGTGGGCAACCTTACCCACAATCAGATGATACTACTGCAGATAGTAAGTGTACATAAATGGGGTCTGGACATGCAGAAAGGCCAATAGCCTAGAGCTCACTGCTCAATCACAAAATGGGAATCACACTAACTACAGTTGGATGGTTAAATCCAATAAGAATGTACTACACAAAATAGCATCTTCATATGTTGGATTCAGTACCGGTGTAATGTTGATATGCTTCTACAAAAACCTAACTTCACCTTCAAATGATGTCTTCGTGTATATCCCTACTTGATCTCGCATATACCTTCACTTAATTCTTTTTCGCATTCCACACTTGATCTTACAAATAAGATCTTACATTTATACCATACCCTAAGACCAATTTAAGTAGGTCAGCTCTACAAGATATTACAATAAAAACATTTTACAAACAATATAATATCCGATGCAATAACCGATTAAACATGTCGGCATAATGCATTTACAACAATAATAAATCATCTCCATGGCGTGCCATGCTGATCTAGAAAAGATAAACCTGCCGGTGTAACCCTAAATAACCTAGACCTATTTGCCTGTAAAAGCAAATATGCAAATATGAATATACCAATGATTAATTCTTCAAAACAAAGTGTCCACACAATGTCTTCGATATTTCCAAGTGTCTTCCATATCATTCCAGGTACTGGTGAACAATATATCCTGCCGGTGAACCATATACCAGTAATTGTTGCACAGTTTACTTGCTTGCCAGTGAATGTTGCTGGATCTTCAGAGTATGTGTTGACATCAATGAAAAAACCATACCAAAATACCAACAAGGTTGACCAATGAACTTGAGATAGAGAAGAAATCCAAGGAAACATTGAAGAAGAGTTATGAAGCATCAAAGATGTTGGATGAACAATTGAACACAAGAAGACCCAACAAAGATGCAGGACTCGATTACAAAGGAAAAGACTCTACCGAGAAGGGAATCCACACTACCGAGAGAGGAGAATCATCAAAGCAAGCTGGAAACAAGAAGCACATCAAAAGAAAGAAGCCCATTTGCAACTACTGTGGAAATCAAGGTCATACTGCTAACATGTGCCAATTCAGAAAAGGTAAGCAATAGAATGTCACTAAGTCTAATGGTTATTGTTACAATTGCAATAAATATGGTCACACATTTGACCAATGTAGGATTGTAAGAAGGAAAAATTCAAAGGGTTTTGTAAAAATTGTAATAGATATGGACATAGTACCGAGAAGTGTTGGTTTAAGCAAAAGAACTATATGTGGTATGCACACCGAGAAAATACTAGAGGCTACCGAACTCACACAAATCCTTATTGACAATATTCTACAGTACCATGGGATTACAATACAAGGATATGGTGTGAATGTTGTGGAAGATATGGACACATAAGTGCCAACTTTTTTATAAGGTTTGGAATGAACAACCGAAGATCATGGAAAAATCATGGTATGGCTTGTTTTCATTGTCACGAAGTTGGACACTTGGTTGGAGATTGCAGAGATCAACCTAGAGGAGACACTGAAGAAATAAAAGACAAATTACAGATGATTTGGAGAAAGAAGGAAATTATGTCAAATCTAGAAATCACCTTACCTACCGAGTTAGGTGTACCTATTCCAAATTAATTAGTAAAGGTATGAAGGGACTGCATTCTCTCAAGGTTCAATCTTAACAGTTCCTATTTTATTATGTACTTAATTCAAAATCTGCATAGCTAAGATGTATTAGTAAGTTTGAAATTCTATCAAAGTATTTTGGAGCACTATACAGGAAGCTTGTCAAGTCGGTAATTGAAGGAAATCTGACTACTTGGTTAAAGCACAAAAAGGAAAGAAGGTTTAGTGGAACCGAGTGCATTTAATGTTTTTGACCTAACCTGCACGGAGCCCGATAAGGTATATTGTGTAAAAGCATTTACGTGGTCATTTTTACACTTACCAAGTTTTCAAGAGAATAGAGCAAAGTGATTCAAAGGTGATCAAACCTCCTCCGAAGCAAAATTCAAGGTATTTGCATCAATCTCAACGCATTGTTAAGCTAGTTTACCGATCATATCAAGTGTGATTATCTATTTTACATTTTCTAAGTGTGAAGCATCTGCCGTTTGAAATTCTTCAAACCCTAAGGATCTTTTGTTTGTACTTATCCAAAATCTGCAATGGCACCTAAGATCCAAGATCCTATTGTTGTTAAGAATGTTGAAAAGCCCTCACTAAAATATTCTCTAACTCCCAAAGTAGCATCTAAACCGGATGACAAAACTGCATTTTCACTCATTCCGGATAGAGTTTTATTAGTCGAGGATGTGAGATTCTTCACCAAATGTCAAGTTGAAGAACTAGGTCATGTTGAAATCAAAGACACTTATGATGAACTGTGTACCGATGGAAAATTGGATAGCAAGTATGAGCACATTAAGATCAAGGGATTGACTAAAGCCCTAACCTATCCTCGTGTCTTCAAACCCAAATGGGTCAAGTTTGTTCTGAGCAGAGTTCACAATGATTTCATGTGGTTAGAGGAGCAACCATTCAAAATTACCAAGGAAATCATTCATTTGATCACCAGTTACCCTATTTATGATCCTGCCCGAGCTCAAAAAATGATATCACAGAAGGAATTGATTAGTTTAACTGGAGTGGAATCTGATTCTAGAGGATTGAAATTGAACAATGTGACAGATGCAGAACTAAAATTTTCTATTAGAGTAATAGGTTATTGTTTCTTCCAATCAGCAAGGGAAAACAATGTACCTTGTGCAGCAGTCGACTTAGCATACAAAATTGTGAAAAAGGGAATGAAAATTGATCTTTGTGAAGTATTGTTGAAAAATCTGTTTGAGAATCTGAACACCATAAGGAAGCCGAAGAAGAACAACTTGGCCAATACACTGAAGTTTGGATCACTGTTAGTATGCATGTTTTTCTATTTTGAAAAATTCTTTCCATCAATCGGTAAAGTAGTTTGGGAGCTACACCAACCAATCACCCATCAAATCAATGACTTCATCAAGAAGCTAGGTGATAATTTTAATGATATTATGGATGACTATTTCAGTAAGTTTCAAGAAAAGATGCATAACAGGCATAAAATTCCACCCCATCTAGTGGGAAAATACAAGGATGACATTTGTTTTGAAGTAGACACTGACTACTGTTATGTGAATGTTGTGGAACCAAGAACTCAATCTTTGCCACCTATGGGTTATGAGATTGATTTTGACATCACACAACAACAAATAGATGCTTTTCTTACATTACAAAGGCATGCCACTGAGCTAAGGTATGGAACATATGAAGAAGTGAAGGAAAAAGTAAAGATGAGCATTGTAGTACCAAAAGCTACAAGGAAGGCAACAAAAATGATCAAGACATTAATAGAGAAATTTGGAGAAGGTTCTTCCTCCACACCTATCAAGGGCACTCTAGTCATCACCGAGGAGGAATCTGAACCCCAAGAGGCTGCTATAACACTGAGCACCCAATTGCCCAAAGGGAAATTTTTGAAGAGGAAGAAACAGGACACATCAAAGGCATCACCAACTCCCTCAGTGAAGCACCCAAACACAAGATCATCTGTAGTGTCACTGAGTAAGAAACCAAAGAATGTTATTGTTCCTAAGGTAACAAAAACTTACAAGAAATCTACTCGAAGACTCATTTTGACTAAAGAGTCCAATGACACAGAATCTAAAGATGCTAACAAATTTCAGATTGTTAAGAGTATGAAGGACAATGTACATAGTGTTGAAATTTTTTGTGCAAATCTAAAGCAATATGGTGGATTTGGATCATTCAGATATGTTAAGTATGAATCTAGATCTGATGATGAAAAGAGAAAAATTGAAGAAGTTGTCATCTGCACACTTCTAAAATTTTGATTGGTCCCATTGGAAGTATCTAACTCTCTTCCAAAAGAATTGTATTTGCATATTGATAATAGGTGGAAATATGCAATGGACTCAGAAAAGTAGATTAGAGAAAGAAGTCTGGTACATCTCTTTCTAGACATGTCAGTAGATGAGATCAAAGAACATCTGATAAACTGCCACACAAAATTCCTAGTCAAGCAAAGAGCCTTGAAATTGATGAATAGCCTTTACTTGGATGTAGAGAATGAGACCAAAGAAAAATGGCAGGAAATATTTCGAATCAAGAATGCTGGTGAGCAAGCTGAAGTTGAAATAGTTGATGTCATTGAGCAAGACCCTACTGACACCATACAAGTTGATGAGGATATCATAGATACCGAGGTACCTGAACAGGAAATGATAGAAGGGAATGCATATACCAAACTGGTATCGAGTGAGTCAGTTTTGGAGCAAGTTTAGCCCTATCCTCCGATCACTCAATCTGTTGCAACCGAGGCCCCTCAGGATACTGAACAAGGTGCAGAGGTTCACAAGTCTACAAAAGGAGAAGGTACTCCTTAGGCCACTAGGGAACAGACCTCTCAGGATCCTTCTAGCACTGAAAAATATTGCAACCAAGACAAGAAGCACAGAGGCACCAATGGACACTACAGAGGCTAAAGAAACTGAAAAAAGTGTTGCCTCTACCGAGCAACCTACCGAGAGTCAACAAACCTCTCAAGCCCTTGTCTTAGTTCCAATTGTGAAAGGTAAAGAAAAGAAAATGAAAAAGCATAGTTTCAAAATAGATTTGTCAAAACCAATAGTGTTGCCGAATATTGATATCTCCAAATTAAAAGGACAAGCACTCATTGAATTCGGTGAACTATGCAAAGCCAAAGCCGAACAAGAAAAACAAATGGCTATTCAAAAGAAAAATAAAGTACTTCAAAAGGTGAAAGCACTCTTAACCAATATGCTACCTGAAGCTACAGTGTCAACAGATGTAGCCATCCATATTTAACTAGATGAACTCCTTAATCAGATATAGACATCTGGAGTAGATGCATCTGAATATTTGAGCAAGTTAAAAGACAAAGAGCTCACTACTAAAATGATAGAAGAGGTACAGAAAGTTATTGCTATTGGAAAAGTTAAACTTGTCAAATTTATTGCTAAGTTGACCCCTCTACTCAAGCACATTCTTTATTTATTTCAGAAACTCTGTACATTTTCTCTATTCACTAAGGACATTAAAAATAAAACTGAACCAATTGAAAAAAAGATCACCGATCTCTCAAATAAGTTGACCACAGAGCCAAATTTTGTTCAAAATTTTTATACAAAGTTACAAAAGCTCATGGCTCAACAAATGGAACTTAGGAATGAAGAACACAAAATAAGGATGGACATTATGACTCTGCAAACCTTATCCATTCCACACTTGTCTTCCATCCAAGAATAGATCAACCAAGCCACCTATTTATCTACTACACAAGAGGGAAGCACATTAGACGGTTTAATTTCACTATTAGCTGACATTCAAGCACAGAATTCCTTAATGGACAGTGTCAAGGATGCCCTCTCTGTCGCTCTCACTGATGCACAGACAAAGTACAAATCCATTTTTGACTAGTTGCCACCACTGAATGGTAACTAAGTTTTGATGTTTGTCAAAAAGGGGGAGTGAGTATCATATCAACATATACAAGGGAATGTAGTATATAGGGGGAGCATATACTGAACAGAAACAGAGTATTCAAATGCAGAATCAATTTTGACAGGAAATAGAGAATTGAGCAGTGAGCCGAGTAGTTATCACAAACCATTGATCATCGAGCATGCAAAAATCAGAGTTATGTATAGTATATTGATAAGGGGAGTATATCTGAAATATACTATTTCATTGACAAATGTATATACTGACAATTTAGTCAAATTTTGCAGGTATATAGATTTTTGAGGTATAACTTTGAAAGGAGTTTTGGCAAACATCTCAACTAATGTCAAAAGGGGAGATTGTTACTACTTACTAAGTTTCCATTAGTCTTATGTTCAAATTTATTCTAGTGGGTTACTAATACCAAATTATTCAGTCAGTATGCACAGAACAGTCGATTATAGATGAAACTAGTCTCAGAGCCTAGTATACACCGAGTTGTCTACCAAGTAACACTCTATGTCTACCGAGCAGCAAGAATGATATACCAAGTGAACACACACCAAGTGAAATGTGTTACCAGATTCATTGAACCTGGACATATATGGGAAACATGTTACAAAGATCGAGGAACAAGTAACCGTTATCACATTAGAAATTGCACTTAAAGATTGTGTATGATTTTAAGGTCATCTAACCAATGAAATATTTTTGTATGGCTATTCAGTCGAGAAATCATGTTTGTAAGATTGAAGCATGAACCAGATCACTGACATAAGAGATCTATTTATACAACATTAGTTAAGGATTAAACATATGTGTGTGCATGTGTGTATGAAGCAAGGCTTGTACAAAAAAGGAAAATCATGAGAAATCACATAGTGTTATGACTATTATAGCTGACAGAGAAACACAGAGGTCACCAAGAAGGATTTCAGAGAATAGTCAAGGAATAGAGTAAACAGAAGGGTTTACCGAGTTAATCTATAGATTACCGAGGTATGCTATAAGCAAGGTAATCTCATTTTGAGCACATAGAATCTGCTATAACATTCCAGATGTAAAGTTGTAGAAATTTTATAAAGATTTTGATTGTAATATTTTAAGTTGTAAGAGAAACCTCTAATAGGGAAGAGACTCTAACTAAGTCTATAAATTGTAAAGCCTCTAACCAAGTGTAGCATTTAGAATAAGTGTTGTAAAATCCTTTAGCAAGGTAGATCTAACAGATCTTGATACTCCTAATAGGGTAAGCTATTAGAAATAGCTAAACATGTAGCTCTAACCGAGCAACCTTTATTATTGCAGTAGTGAAGTTGTGGGTGCCATCCCCGCCTCAGTTTTTCTCTCTAACCAAGAGTTTCTACGTAACCAAAATATATGTGTTATGGAGTGAATCATGTATGATTGTTATTTATTTGTTTTAGCTTTATATTATGTTACAACAGTTTTTGGTTTATGCATAACTGTGAAGATATTGTTAATAAAAGGATTTGAAGTACTGATTCACCCCTCCCTTCTCAGTACATTAGCTTTCCATATTGGGCCTAACATAACCCACTTTTAGATAGTGCATGTTTACTAGGTTTTCACCATCTAAATTTATTGCATTTTTTCCATATTTGTTTTTTTTAACTGTTTTCGATGTTTTACACTTTTTTGTGTTTTCTATGTTTTTTTAGGGATTTTTGTTGCTTTTCTGATTATGAGGCTTTTCTACTTTTTTAATATTTTTTTCGTATTTTTTGCTGATACTTTTAAGCATAGAATTTCTTTAAATGCATAGTGTTGATAGGCTCATCAAACCAATCACCTTCTGGTGTAGATAATTTGTATGCTCCTCAACCATATGTTGCTACCACAACAAAGGGACCCAACCAGTTTGGATCAAATTTACCTTTCTTTTCTTGATCTTGTTGATTTCACAGATTTTCCCTTAGAAATATATCTCCAATTTGAAAAATGTGTGGCTTAACTTTGTAGTTGTAAATTCTTTCCATCCTCTATTGGTATGCTTTCAAATGATGTGAAGCATTTTGGCAACATTCTTGAACCAGCTCAAGTTCTTGAAGGCTAGAGACTCGTTGTTCTTCCTCTGGGATAAGACCTTCCAAGGACACTCATAGAGAAGGTATCTCTACTTCCACTAGTAATATGGTTTTTGATCCATAGACTAGACAATATGGAGAACTTTTCCCCTATTGGTGTGTGAATACTTGTTCAATATACCCATAGAGTAGGATTTAGCTGAATATGCTAGTCTTTACCACCTTCATTGACTGTCTTCTTCAGGATCATTAGGATTATTTTATTTGATGCCTTAGCTTGACCATTTCCCTGTGGGTAATATGGTGTAGAAAATCTATGTTGGATATGGAATCGCTCACATAGTTCCTTCACGTCTTGATTCTTAAATGGCCTCCCATTATTAGTGATGATGATCATAGGGACTCCATAGCGACAGATTATGTAGTTCAAGATGAATGATGATATTTTCTTTCTTGTCACCTTTGTCAAAGGTACTACTTCAATACATTTAGTGAAATACTCAGTAGCAGTCAAAATGAACTTATGTCCATTAGAAGATGAAGGATTTATCTTACCCACTAGATCAAGGCCCCATTAAGAAAATGGTTATGATCCTACCATAGGATGCAATTCTTGTGCTAGCGAGTAGATGAGGTTCCCATGGATCTGACATTGTTTGTATTTTTTGGCATATGTAAATGAATCTCTCTCCATAGTAGGCCAATAATAACCCAATCGAATAAGTTTCTTATCCAACATTAAACCACTAGAGTGTGTGCCACAAATACCTACGTGGACTTCATTAAGAAATTTCTCAAATTCCTCTTGTTTGAAATATCTTAGTGGAGTGTTGTCTAGACCTCATCTATATAAGGTATCAGCAATGATAGTATAGCACAATGACTGATGAATAAAATTTCTTTTCTCATTGCGGGTTAGGTCAGGGGGAAGGATATTATATTTTAAATATCAATAAATTTGGATATATAAGGATTGATCTATTCTGGATATGTGGAAAATCATGTGGGTATTCTGGGATTCAATAGTAGAATGCAAGATAACTTCCACCAGGAATTCGTAACATTGTTGATTCTCTTGATTCTGCAAAAGAGATGCTATTGTAGCCATTGCATCTATCATTTTGTTCTCATTTCTTGGGATCTGAGTGAATGATATTTCTTCAAAGTGTTCTTTAAAATATTCAACCAGTTGTTTGTAGGGCATCATCTTGTCATCCTTGGTTTGCTAATCATCATTTATTTGGTTAATTATGAGTTGTGAATCTCCATAAACATGTAATTCCTTGATGTTACATTCAATGGCCATTTTGATCCCAATGACCAATGCCTCATACTCTGTAGTGTTGTTTGTGCATGGAAATCAAAATCTGTATCATTTTGAAATTATGTGACCTTGAGGTGTGATGAACAAGATTCCAGCACCTGATCCATGTTGTTTATAGGAGCCATAAAAGTATAACTCCCAAAAAATTTTGTTAACTATCAAAATATTTGCATCAGGAAATTGGGTGTGCAATGGTGTATCATCTTGCAAGGGTACTTTATCCAATTGATCAGCAATGACATGTCCTTCAATATCTTTTTGATCAATATACTCCATATAAAACTCACTTAGTATCATGACCCAGTTAGCCAATTTTCCTGTCAAAGTTGGCTTTCTTAGCAAATACTTCAATGCATCTATTTTTGCTATCAATTTCACAAAATTAGTCAACATATAGTGTCGCAATTTTTGAGTTGCAAATACAACTATGAGGCATGTCTTCTCAACTGATGTATAGTTTAATTCATATCCTACAAGTGTTCTGCTAATGTAACATATTTCTCTTTCTTTTCCTTCTTCATCATGTTGTGATAAGAGAGCTCCTACTGATACATTTGTTGCTAAGATGTAAAGAAACAATGGTTTCCCTTTGATCAGTGATACCAATACTAGAGGATTCGCTAGATATTCCTTAATTTGCATAAAAGCTTCCTCATATTTATGATCCCATTTGAATGGAACATTCTTGTGTAATAGGTGAGTGAAGGGATTGTAGAACAAAAGATGCCACTGAGAGGGGGGTGAATCAGTGGTTTCCAAACTTAAGTCTTTTTATCTTAAATGTGATTACTGGTTAACATATCTAACACAAAGTGATTATACTAGTGAGGTAGGGGAAGACATCAAGGTGCAAGAACACACAAATACACATCACATAATACCGAATGTATGAGGAAAACCCAACATGGGAAAAACCTTGGTGCGAAATGTTGCTGGAGTCTACTGCTCCAATCCAGCCTCACAATAAACACTGATTACAAAGTTTAGGGAACCAACCCAAGGATCACCAACCCCTGATTTTAGGGCACCAACCCAAGGAGAACCAACCCCTATTTTAGGGCACCAACCCAAGGAGTACCAACCCCTTATTTAGGGCACCAACCCAAGGAGCACCAACCCCTACATCGAGCACCAACTCAGTGATCACAATAACATATATCAAAACAATAGTAATAACCTTGTTACAAAATAGCTTTGTAACTCTCACACATATCTCTTCACTAGTTCACATATATTTGGTTCTTTTCTCACCTTCTTTGGCTCTTCCTCTACTCTGTATCTGTCAGTTCTCTGCCCTCTTCTCACTCTCTCTCTGCTCTCCATTGCTTGTTGTTGCTGCCTTACCGGTTCATACTCCACCTCTTCTCTACCAATTTACTATTCTCTCTGATCACTACCATTTCTTAGCTTACCAGTCAATCCTTTCTTTGATCTTGCCTTGTCGGATCTTCACCGACACACCCACTGCACTGCAACACCTTCTGTTGCCTTCCTGCAGGTTCTAGCACCACCAATTCACTTGACTGCAACACACTTTGCAGCTTACTGGTCACTCTAACTTTACTAGTTAAACTTCTACTAAACCCTCTCGCTGGCTACACCTCCAACACTCAGTCACTATGATCTTCGATGAACTCTCTGACTAGTTGGCTCTCCGCTACACTTTCACTATCTATTCTTCAACATCCAACTTGTAGAATCAATCAAATATGATCTCTGGTCTGCATATTTATATGTGAACTTTCCTGCCATAATCTACATTCAAACTTCACATGTCTAGGGTTTCTTCATTGACCATGAGGCATACTAGATCCAATCAGATCTTGTCCCAAATATTAACCACCTGCAATAGATCACTCAACTCCACCAATCCCATTGCATCCATAACATGTTTGCTATATTTAGCAAACACGGCATGTTTGTCGGTTTGCACTTGTCAACCACAATGAAGCAATCACGCAGTTAGCTTCACTTACCTTGATCAGCACCCAGATACACTGCATCGATCATGATGCCAACAAATTAGATCTTTGTCCTCTGATCTATCTCGAGCCGCATCCTTCTACTCTCGACCCTTGATTTACGCTATCGATATTAATGTCAACCAATCACCAATTACCTCACAAGACAATGAACAGTCCATTTTTATGACACCTGGACTCCACGTGGTGTCTTTGTCGACATGCACCTTAGCTCAATCATTGTGTTAGTTTAGACTTTATCACCGACCATAACACACAACCAATGTTCATCTACCAGTTCACTAACCTTGTCAGTTATACCCTAACCAGTGAATCTTCAATCCTACACTTTGCTCTCTTAACGGTTGACATACTTACCTGTAACCACCTTGATGACACCATGTCATCAATCTTCAATAGTCTCCATCTATCTGCATCTGCATTCTAGTTGTACTCTTTGTCTGTAGTTGCTCAACCTTGCCTTCTTCTTCATCAACGTATACATCATCTCAACCGGTTTGTCAAAGTGACAAACCCATCACTTCTTTATTCTTCCTTCTCTGTCCCGGCAGCTCAACTTTCCAACTCAAGTTGATCAGATACACATCTTTGGTTTCACACACCTAAGGCATCCTTGTGTTTCACTGGTTCATCCAGTGTGAGCCTTCAATCACCTGCCTTCTACTTTTCTATCTTATCTCAGAGGGTTATGATTCATTCCATGCATATTGCGAGATAATCTCAGAATTACCACTTACCGGTGGAAGTGGATCCTTGTCACCTACTAACCAATGACTGTTGGGAACTAGTTTTCATTACATTATGCTCAGTCTGCTTCCATTGTTACACCAATATGACTTCCTTGTTTGAGAAGACACAACTTCAACTAGGCACATATGATCTGGTTGAGAACACTCCCTATCTATCTTCTCTTCATCCGTTGACATTATCTGAATTTGGTGGGAGTCATATTTATTGACAACCAACTGCTTACTGGTTTTGCACTTCTTCATTATCTCACCCTGCTTGCTCACTAGTCATATGATTTTTGGTTGACAACAATGCACTACCAACATATCACTTACCGGTTGTCATACCATACCGGTCTCCAATACTTATGTCTTCAACACAAGCCAACACTAACTTGTGTACCAGTGACTTAAATGACTACAATGTTGGTTGACATCCTCTTCTTTTGGGTGACAAGCTATACCGGTAACCTGCAATACTATAGATTCTCTCTCTCCCTTTGACAACAATGGAAAAGGGTACTGATAGAGCTTTCTACCGGTTGCTTCTCCTCCTTTGACCATTTCACTTTGCATCCTCTCAACCAACAATATTGGAGATAGAGGGCTCTGACACCAACTAATACTAATTGCTCTGCTACCAAATGTATATACCAATCTAATATCAATTGTAGAGAAGTCTATCAGTGAATTCTACTTACCTGTCAGTTAGACTGCATCATCTCCCCTTTGATATGCAAAAATTTATTCTGACTCCAATTTGTTGATACCAAGTGTTGAATCTGACACTGATACCAATTTTATATCACTTTTATATTCTTAGATACCAAATGTATATTCTCCCCTTGTGCAGGTAACTCTTCCTCTTTGCAGACAACTCTCTCGGTGGTCCAGTTGAAATTTCTATTAAGTACAAATTGAGTCAACATTGAAAGACCTCACAAACATAGAGTGATGAGCACATTCCAAAGTCTCAATCATACTTGTATAGCCATAGGCACTTTCTCTCCCCTTATGTCCAACATGTTTGATACCAATCAAAAAATATGGATGTGAACTCCCCCTAAGCCATAGATCTCAGGTCTTCATTGCTTGGCACATTCTGAAACAGAGCTCCAATCTGCACCTTATACCAGTTGAGTTGAGTGAATAAGTGATTTAATGATGATCTTCCATCTCCATGACATCTATCATAGCTTATGACATGATCTTATATCAACACAATGCCATACCACATCACTATCATGCCAAATATCATACCGATAGGATAAAAAATATGCATACATATATGATCTCCTATTGGGACAGCACATGTCATTCAAGTCTTTTCCAATATCACCTCAATCCAGGCTACCAGAGTTACTGCAATGATCCCGAAATACATTGCCTTACATAACCTGCAATACCAGTACATATCCATACCAGTCAATATACATATCGGTTTACTATTTTATACCGAATCAACATCTCCACTGGAGAACTTTCATCTATTCTCATTCCTCTTGTGTCAAGTGCCTTTGATTCCAATTATAATTTGAACCATCCACTAACACATGTGGCAGTAATCCATCTCTCTTATGTTGGTGTGTAGCCAGGGCACTAATTACACATAATGCCATCTCATCTTCTTCCTTATACCGATAGAATCTTGTACTTTCATTTTTCCTTTTCACTAAGAGGGTGAAGGTATGATCAATAAGTAACTCCCCCTAAGGTCCTACATCTCTTTTAATCCTTAGGAGATATCACCTATGCATTGAATGCATAGTGTCGATCCATGGTTCTACTCTCTTGCTTCTTCCTCCATACCTATTTGATCTCCCTTTTCTCATTTTTCAATCTTTGGAGTAGGTCTTACCTTCTTTTGATGATGGATCCTTGCTCTACCATATTTTGCAGCATGACCAGAAGCATTGCTCTAGAAGATAACTTTGTTCATACCATTCATATGAATGGAGGACCTTCTATCAAACTAGTTTGACCATTTTCTTTTGATCATGTTGTTGTAGTCATCAACTAGAACCGATGGATCTCTTGATCTTGCAGGAACACTTCTCCTTTGGTTCCATGTAGGTCTTTGACTCCCATATGCTTGATACCCACTTTCATATTAAGCATGATTGCTATACCGGTTGCCATATGACTGTAAGTTCTTCTTTCTGCAATCATGATTTCTATGGCCAAATGCATTACATCTTTGATGGGCAAGATAGTTATTCCTAGGAAAAGCATATTGTCTATTCCTAGACCTCATGTTGCATTCATTCACCCTATGGCCATAATCTTTGCAAGACAAATAGTAACCGGAGAAGGAGGGCATATTACATACAAATTTATTCTACCAAACATGAGGGAATCTTACCGGTTTGGCTTCTCCATTTATACTTCTCTGGGGATTGTTATTGGGAACAACAACATATCTTTGTCTTCCACCAGTAGAAGGTCTTCTAGGTTGTCTTCTAATGTTCTTGTTTCTGGTGAAGTTGACATCTCTCAACTTTCCTTTCCCTTTAGGATTAGCATGTTTTCCTTGCAGCACCAGTCTTCTTTAGCTTCATGCCCTCACCAGTTGTAGTTAGGTCAACCTTCCTACTTGGAGCATTTCGGACAGTGAAGGTATGTCCTTTGTTATCTCCACTTGAGGAGACAAACTAAATGTCTTTGTGGGAGACATTCTTGTTGGTGGAGGATTCATTGGCAGCAAGACCTAATCCTCCAGTATCCTTGGAGTTTTTTTGTTTCTTCAACATTTTGTCCAAGGCATCAATGATGCCATCAAACCGGATTCTTACCTTGAGCTCATTTTGGCACTTCTCAAGGTCTTTCCAAATATTCTCCACTTCAAGCTCCAACTCCAAACATCTACTCACTTTAGCATCAAAGCCTGATTTCAATTCACCAGTCATTTCCTTTACCTCTTCTAGTTGAGTTGTTAATATGCAGATGTTATCATTTGACTCTTCAAGGCATGTTCTCAATCGGCTGCATTCTTCATGAAATGACTCTTTGTAATTCTTAAATTCATTTCTAACATTTTTTAGCTCATCTAGGGCACTTACCAACTCTCTTTCAAGATCAACTTGAGCTTCATCATCTTCTTCATCTTCACCATCATTGCCAAACACATCTTGCTGGTAGGATTGATCTGCATGATCACTTTCTGATGTGTGCATCTCATCTTCTGACTCTTGAGCCATGAAGAGATGTGTTTCCTCTTCATCATCTCCACTATTGCTACTAACTGATCTATCTTCATCTGCAGAATCATGTGTTACATTTCTCTTCTTCTTCTCACAAACCGGTTCTGCAGTGGTAGGATCATTTCCATAGAGCTTCTTCAATCTGTCCCATAGGGTTTTTGTCGATTTGCATCTATCCACCTGTGAGGAAACATCACCAAAAATCCCATTGAGCATATCCTTCATTGCTTCATCATTGCACATAGATCTTCTTTAAGCTTCAAGACCAGTGGGAGGACTGACCGGTCCAAAGAGACCATTTACAACTAACATCGAGACATCATAGCATAATGAGGACATGTAGATTTCCATTCTACAACTCCAAATATAATAGTTTGACCCATTAAACACCGATGTAGGGATTGACTCAAAATTGATCATTATGTTCAGACTCCAGAATCTACCCAAGCTAGAGAAAGCTTATCTAATCGGGAACCTAGGCTCTGATACCAATTGTAAAACACAAGATGCCACTGAGAGGAGGGGTGAATCAATGGTTTCCAAACTTAAGGCTTTTTTAACTTAAATGTGATTACCAGTAACATATCAAACAAAAAGTTATTATACCGGTGAGGTAGGGGAAGACATCAATATGCAAGCACACACAAATACACATAACATAACACCAGATGTATGAGGAAAACACAACATGGGAAAAACCTCGGTGATAAATGTTGTTGAGTCTACTGCTCCAATCTAGCCTCACAATAAACACTAATTACAAAGTTTAGGGCACAAACCCAAGGAGAACCAAACCCTAATTTTAGGGCTCTAGCCCATGGAGTACCAACCCAAGGATCACCAACCCCTAATTTAGGGAACCAACCCAAGAAGCACCAACCCTTGCATCGAGCACCAACTCGGTGATCACAATAACATATATCAGAAAAATAGTAATAACCTTGTTACAAAAGAGCTTTGTAACTCTCACACATATCTCTTCACTGGTTCACCTCTATTCTATTTTCTATCAATTCTCTACTCACCTTTAGTGGGTCTTCCTCTACTCTATCTATGTCGGTTCTTTCCTCTTTTATCTCTCTCTCTCTCTCTCTCTCTCTCTCTCTCTCTCTCTCTCTCTCTCTCTCTCTCTCTCTCTCTCTCTCTCTCTCTCTCTCTCTCTCTCTCTCTCTCTCTCTCTCTCTCTCTCTCTCTTTTCTCTTCTTTGCTTCTTGTTTTTGTTGCCTTACCAGTTTAGACTCCACCTCTTCTCGGTCGATTTACTATTCTCTCTGATCACTACCGATTCTCAACTTACCATTCAAGCCTTGCTTTGATCTTGCCTTTCTAGATCTTCACTGACACTCACACTACACTGCAACACCTTCTTTTGCCTTCCTACAGGTTCTAGCACCACCGGTTCACTTGACTGTAACACACTTTTCAGCTTACCGATCACTCTAACCTTACCAATTAAACCTCTGCTAAACCCTCTTGCCAATTTCACCTCCAACACTTAGTCAATATGATCTTTGATTAACTCTCTGACTAGTTGGCTCTCTATTGTACTTTCACTCTCTATTCTTCAACATCCCGCCTACAGCATCAATTAAATATGATCTCTGGTATGCATATTTATATGTGAACTTTCCCGCCATGACCGACATTCAAACTTCACATGTCTAGGGTTTCTTCATCAACCATGAGACATACAAGATCCAATCAGATCTTGTCCCAGAGATTTACCACCTGCAATAGATCACTCAACTTCGCCAATCTCATTGCATCTAGAACATGTTTTCTTTATTTAGTAAACATGACATGTTTATCGGTCTGCACTTGTCAACCACAATGAAGCGATCACGTAGTTAGCTTCGCCTACCCCGATCAGCAACTAGACACACTGCATCGATCATGATGCAAAAAATCAAATCTCTATCCTTTGATTTCTCTCGAGTCACATCCTTCTACTCTCGACTTGTTATTTACTCCATCAACATTAATGTTGACCAATCACCAACTACCTCACCGACAATGCATAGTCCATTTGTTTGACACTTGGACTCCATGTGTCATCTTTGTTGCAATGCACCTCAACTCAGTCACCATGTCAATTTAAACTCTATCATCAACCACAACACACAACCGATGTTCATCTACCGGTTCACTAACCCTGTTGTTTATACCCTAACTGGTCAACCTTCAAGCCTTCTCTTTTCTCGCTTACCGGTTGACATACTTCCCGGTAACCACCTTGATGACACCATGTCATCAATATTCAATAGTCTCCATCTATCTGCATCTACATTCTGATTGCACTCTCTACCTACAGATGCTCAACCTTGCCTTCTTCTTCATCAGCTAGACATCATCTCAACCGGTTTGTCAAAGTGACAAACCCATCACTTCTTTACTCTTCCTTCTTTGTCCCTGTAGCTCAACTTGCCAACTCAAGTTGATCAGATGCACATCTCTAAATTCACATATGTGAGGTATCCTTGTGTTTCACCGGTTCATTCGGTGTGATCCTTCAATCACCCGCCTTTTACTTTTTTGTCTTATCTCAAAGGGTTATGATGCATTCCATGCATATTGGGAGATAAGCTCAAAATTACCACTTGTCGGTGGAAGTGGATCCTTATCACCTATTGACCAATGACTAGTGGGAACCAATTGTCATTACATTGTGCTTAGTCTACTTTCGGTGTTACACTAATATGAATTCCCTATTTGAGCAGACACAACTTCAACCAAACACATATGATATGGTTGAGCATACTCCCTGTCAGTATTCTCTTCATCCGATGACATCATTATAATCTGGTGGGAGTCCTACTGATTGACATCCAATTGGTTACCGGTTCTACACTTCTTCATTAGCTCACCTTTCTTGCTCACTGGTCATATGCTTCTCGGTTGACAACAATGCACTACCAGCATATCACTTACCGGTTGTCATACCATACCAGTCTCCAATACTTATGTCTTCAATAGAAGCCAACACTAACTTGTGTACCGGTAACTCCAATGACCACAATGTTGGTTGACATCCTCTTCTTACCGGTGACAAGCAATACCGGTAACCTGCAATACTAGTTGACATTAATGACATCATTACTGGTTGACATCAATGACAACTCAATGCCAATTGGGATGGCATCTATTGGCCACTTGAGAAACGAATCTCCTAATTGATTGCAATCTCCCTTGTAGATAATGCAATTGACTTATGTTCTTAGGTGACTCCATCTCCATGATAGCTTTAACTTTTTCAGGGTTTACTTCAATTCCACGAGCTAATATAATGTACCCAAGAAGTTTTCCAGAGGTAACTCCAAATGCACATTTCTTTGGGTTCAATATTAGCTGATATTGTTCAAGCCTATCAAAGATCTTTCCCACGATATTCAAATTTTCTTTCCTTGTATGAGATTGTTCAAGTATGTCATCTACATAATCTTCCATAAATGTATACATCATGTCATGGAAAAAATTTGTCATGGTCGTCTGATAAGTTGTTCTTGCATTTTTAAGCCCAAATGGCATGACATTCAAGCAGTAAGTACCCCATGCACAAGTGAATGTTGTCTTCTCTTGATCTTCAAGGGTGATTATTATTTTATTGTACCCCAAGAATCCATCCATTAAGGAAAACATCTCATGACTTGTTGATAAGTCTACAATTATATCAATGTTGTCTAGTGGGAAATCATCTTTGGGACATGCTTTGTTCAAATCTGTGAAGTCAGTGCAAACTCTTATTCTTTTATCTGTCTTCGACATTGGCACAACGATTGAGACCCACTCTAGATAAGTAATAGGTCCTATGAAACCCACATATAATAGTTTATTTAGCTTTGTTTTGACAAGGAGAGAGATATATGGATGCATCTTCCTTATCTTTTTCTTAACCGGTTTTCCTTTTTGATCTATATTGAGATGGTGCATGATAAGATCTGGATCAAGTCCTAGCATGTCTACATAGGACCAAGCAAAATTTATCTGCCTTTGTTTGAAGAATTCTATGTAGTCTTTCCTTTCTTCATCTGATAATAATGCAGCAAAATGAAGGACCTTGGGATCCTTTGGTGTGCCAATGTTTATTGCTTATGTTGGCTCTATCAATATATCATATCTCTCCTAAAAATATGCAAGGAGGGTGTCAAAATTTCCATCTTTCGGCACCTCAAGGAGGTTTTTACTATCAAATACGTCCTTTATTGTTTCTCTTGATTGATCTAGTGTTGGCATGAAATGGTTTTCAGCACTAGTTTTTCTCCTTGTTTTATTTCAATTTTGTGACTAGAAAGTTTGGCACTCTCCTGATTGCAAGAAGCATTACTCAATTCACTAGTAGAAGATATCTTAGGTATGATTGGTTCAATGATATTAAGATATATGGCTAATTCACGATCATTGGAAAAGACATCCAATTCAAGGTTTTCTAGGTTATCCCAATCAATCAGTTCTAGAAGAAGTAGGGGTAGGTCATAGTCATCATCATCATTGGGTATTTCAAGGTTCATGACATAATAATCATAGTTTTGTGTAGAGTAGGTAATGTCATAAATAGAACTCTCTTTAGGATAATCTCCCCCAAACACTCTCGAATTAGTTCTAATGAAATCAGGATGGTTATTTTGTGATTCACTCTCGAGTGACTCATCATCTAATGTTTATCCCTCAAACGAATAGATTATATCAACACATACATCTTTGATACTACAAGTTCCCTCTGGGTCAATTTCATGAGATTCACTTGTGGCTTGAAGTTGATATACTTGTGCATATGACATTGATGATTCTATCATTATTTTCTTTGATAGTTTTTGCCTTCTCTCAAACTCAACTTATTTTGGACTATTAGTCATTCCTACTTGACTTTATATTAGTTCTTCTATAGTTCTTCTATACCTTGGTATCTCTTGTTGAATGTTTGATATAGATCTGATATTCTATTGATCTTATGATGATTGATTAGTGATTGTTTGTGTTTCCTATGGTGTGACTTCTTGATCTTTCTCATTCTCTTTTGTTTGTTGTCTTGCATATGCCTCTTTTCTCTTAATCCTGATTTCTTCTTGCCTTCTTTCCATCTCTATTATTTTCTTTGTGAAAAGTGTGTCTTCACTCAAGTACCAGCAGTTTGTTCCTCATCATTTTCTTCACTTGATACATTGGATAATGGATCTAGACCCCATTCATATCTATTTGAATCTATTTCTGAATTATTGTCTAGAATCACATCACTATATATGATAGGGATATTATATGATGAGAATAGTTCTTTGATTTTTGTCATTTCTTCTTTCATTTTTTTTGGAGTATCTTGATCAAGATCCATGTTTTCTTGTACTCTTTGGACTTGTTTGTAAGATTCTTCTT
Source organism: Cryptomeria japonica (assembly GCF_030272615.1). Lineage (NCBI taxonomy): Eukaryota > Viridiplantae > Streptophyta > Pinopsida > Cupressales > Cupressaceae > Cryptomeria > Cryptomeria japonica. Next base: position 139,788,372 of record NC_081406.1, read on the forward strand.
CTCTTTTGATAGAAAGATCTTCCTGTTGTGTCTCATATTCTTCTTGTTTCTGTTTGTTGTCTACTATTTTTGTTGCTTGATGTAGCCTTTCTTGCCATGATTCTTCTTTAGGGATTGCTTTCTTTCTCCACTTTGGATGTTGATAATTGTGTTGATTTTGTTTTGATTTAGAATACCCGAGTCTTAATTTATCTTCCTTAGATTGTGTGTGAGGACAAATGGGTTCTAAAATACCTTCTTGATGCTTGCGAATTGATCCATTTCCATCATATCCCATCATTTGCATGATTTTGTAACTATTTCCATATTGCTCTAAGGGAATACTGACTTCTACAACTATTGCTATAGTTTCATTTTCATCTTTGTACAACCAACTAAGAATGTCCTTGTCTTCAGTTTCCTCTTAAAGTGTTCCACCTCTAACAAATACTCCATCAAACATTTGGACTGATTTATGTTGGATCCATGGTTGAGTATTTGTAGGTTTTCCATAGGACTTAGGTGAAAGTGGTAAAGAGTACTTTCTCATTCCTTCATCATTCAATTTGAGCTTTTTCTCAAAGTTCTACCATAAAATTGCTTGAGTTTCCTTGGTGGGATAAACTACTTCTCTATTATGTGGAACTCTTGTATCTTGTGTTGGTTTTATATTATTGTAATATTGGCTGGAGTCTATTGTTATAGTGATTTTTCTTGTCCATTATAAGGAAACTTAACACACTAATGGTATGTAGAAGGAACTTCTTGCATGTCATGAATCCATGGTCTTCCCAAGAGAATTTTATAAGATAGATTCAAATCTAGAACTTGGCACAATGTATCTCTTTCCACTGGTCCTATTTTGATTGGCAACACCACAATCCCTTTACAAGAACGTTGTTCTTCATCAGAGGCCTTGATAGTTATTTTTTTCTTTGGATCTACTACATTCTCTAAATATCCCAAAGCCTTTATTAAACTTAATGCACAAATGTTCAAGCCAGCTCCACCATCTATGACTACGTGTTTGACACGGGTTGTATGAATGGTGACTTCAATATGTAGAGGAGCATTATGAGGGTGTTGTAAGGATGTATCATCATTTTTAGAAAAGGATAAGAAATGAGGGGCTATGAGGTGTCCCACCATATTTTGGAATTAATCCACATCCAAGTCTTTTGATATTGTTGTTTCTACTAGAGCTTTTTCCAATATTTCCTTATGCATAGGTGAAACTTTTAGGAGCTCCAAAATTGATATTTGAGTGGGTATATTTTTTAATTGTTCCCCTAATTTTTATTGTCGTGAAGTGGATGTTGATTCATTTTTAATACTTGGAAATGTAACCTTCACTTTGCTTCTTGTAATGACGTTGATTGGTTCTAAAGGTGTTTTGTCTTTGACAATGATGACATTGACCACATCATCATATGTGTAAGTGTAGTTTACCTTGGCTTTTCCCTTGTCATCTTTTGAGTTGGATTGTTCACTTTTTTTATAATTTGGGAGTGGAGTTTTGAATGCTAGATGTGATTCATTCATTTTATGACCATCCATAGTGATAGTTCCATTATCAATTAAGTCTTGAATAAGGTGCTTTAATCTTTGACAATCATTGGTTTGGTGTCCTTTGTTTCGATGATAGTTGCAAAAATGATTGTCATTCCACCAAATCGGCTTGACTTGAGGCTCATAATTTCTTGCTTCTGGTAAGGTAATCAATTTATTTGCAAGAAGAGTCTTCAAAGCTGATTCAAATGTTTCCCCAATGTTTGTGAATTTCCTATGGGGATTGGAGAAGAAATACTTAGGTTCACTGTTCTCTTGATTGTTGTTGTTTGGCACTTGACTTATAAGTTGAATATTGGTTGTTTTTTTGTAGCATTGTTATCATCATCTCCTCCATTGGTAATGTTCCTATTCTTTGACTAGAATTTAGGTTTGTTGTTGTTATTGTTACCATTGTTGTTGTTGTGATTGTTGTTATAGGAACTGTTGTACTTTTAACTGTCCCTTTTTACCATCACATCCTCTATCCTTAGACCATTTTCAATCATTTAAACAAAAGAAGGAGGACATTGCAATTTGAGATGACAACTCATTTTATTGGTAAGGTTGTCAATGAATATGTACATTTTCTCTTGATCTAGTACATCTCTTGGATATCTATTGAACAATCATCTCCATCATTGTAAAAAGACCATGAAAGTTTCACCATTCCTTTACTTGATATTGCATAGATCTAGCATTGTTATCTCATTTCTTATGTTGTATGAGTATTGTGAGATAAATTTGTTCACAAGTTCTTCAAAAGATTTAAATCCAGACGGTAATCTTGAGAACCATTCCATTGATTGTCCGCTAAAGCTTCTAGGAAATAGACACATTAGGTAAGTTTCATCATGTGAAAACTATATACTCATGGTGCAAAATTCCCTAATGTGATCTTGAGGATCAGATTTCCCATCATATTTATCATATTTAGGGATTTCACAATGTCATGGGAATGGAATCATGTTTAAACTTTTGTCAAAAGGATATGGACAAATATCCTCCAATGAATATTTCTTGGAACTTGTTCCATTCTGTATATCTTGTATTTGTTGTTGCAAGGTTTGCATTTGTTGAGTAAGAGTTAACAAAGGATTATCAACATGGGTTCTCCTTTCATCTTCATAAGTTCTTCTGTCACTATGCTCTCTTCTTGTTTCATCTTGGTTCCTTGCATCATCATGGTCTCTTCTTGTTCTATATCCTCTTGTTTCCTCATGATTTACTCAATTTACATCATCAACATTGGGATCATCAATGTTTTGATTATTACTTGTTCACACATCTTGTTTCAAACTTTCCACGTTAAAATCTTGTGGCAATTTAGCTCCTGAATTTGCCAACATTAGAATGCACTTTTGCTTTTGTTTTTCCAATAATTTTTCCATTAGTTTGTAATTCCTCATGAGACTAGTGGATAAGATGTAATTCTGCATTATGATTGATTTTAGTACTTAGATTGATGATGTGATGATTAATTGTGCATTCCTAACTACCGATTGTTTTATATGATTGCATTGGTGTTGCAAATGAGTATATGGTCACATTAGAATTATTGGGAAAAGTAATTGGACCATGTTATGGAATCATTTTACCTTGCAGTGTACATTTTGATGCATTATGGATTTAGCTTCTATATGGTCCATTGATTGGATAACATTGATATCATGTATATCGCTTATTTCTGAATTTGTAGTACTTCATTATGATGTTAGAAAAGATAGATGCATGCCTTATGAATGATTTAATTTCATGATGATTATGATGATGCCATTTAGTAAATTACTTCATGTGGATTCTATTGGATAATTGATAATTTAATTGTTATGATGTAAGGTGCATGCAAAGTGTCTGGTTTGTATTCTTTTCATGTATTGATATTGCATATGATTATTTGAGATTACTAATGTGCAAAGTAAGATGTGCAGAAAAACTAATCCATGTGACTATGGAAACTATTTGGAGAATCAAGCTAACCCTATGTGCGTCTGTGAAGCCAAGGGTTGTCTATTTGGAAAGACAACACCTCATGTGTTATGTGTTATATTTGTAAATGTGAATGCTTGAATGTTTGTTTAATTTGTATTTATTAAATTTGTTAATTCCAAAAAGGGACATGCCATTTGTGTTAAAGTATTGTGTATTTTTATGGTGTCACTTGACACTTGTGTCGTGAAGTGAGTTGGAAATGACATGTCCCTTGGAGGGAATTTGTATAACCAATGCATTATTCAAAATATCTTAGTGTGGTCCCAATAGAGTCTTGGTTAGAGAGCCAATATTATGGTCAACTCAAGTTTGACCCATAGGTAAACTTTGGGTGAGTTTCTGGAAGGTCAAACAAACTCCTAAGGTTATGTTTAGGGCATTTTTGAAGGCCCATATGTTACACCTATGGGTAAAGGTCAATTTTAGCCATGTGACCACTCACATGTGACTGTCAAGCCACCTCAAAAGTGATTTTTCCAAGATGGACGAAAATTCAACTTTTGAGGATTTCTCCTTGGTTAGACAACCTTCCATTAGAGTGATAGTTGCTCTTCCCCACTTTCTCGTACCTTTTTTAGTTTCCATTCTTAGAAACCATGTAAGAGGTTGGGAAGACCAACCTATGAGATCTCACATCCTTTCCAAGGAAGTTGGAAAATGTGAGAGGAGCCTACTTAGGGAAGGGATTCAAACTTAGAATTTTGATCACCCACTCCCCAATCTTGGAGACTTAGAATTGTTGTTGGAAATTAGGATTTAGAAGATGTATTTTAAGTTTTGGCAAGAAAAGACTAGTGGATTGGGCATCTCTCCTTCAACCATTCCTCATACCATTTGTAGGATCAAAGATTGGTAGTGTTCTTCCATGCATTATGAATACCATTGTTATTGTGAAAGAAAAATTGTTGTGTATTTAGCTTTTGTTTTTTATGTGATATGTGAAGTTGAATGTTGAAGTTATTTCTTTGTATTTGTTTTTGTAAGTTGTATGATTATATGTGTTATGGGTGTTTCAAGGCCATACTCACCCTTGGGAGGGTAGAGTAGCCTTGGGGGTGAAGGGTTATTTGACACCCTATGAGTGTAGAGACTCTCTTCTTGGAAGAGAGAGATACACAAGGGTTATGGGACCCTTGCTGCATTATTTTTATGCATATGCATAAGGGGGTCGTAAGGGGAGATATGGGATTGTAAGCCATAGGGGACATAAGGTTTGTTTTGGGTCAAGTATGTGACCTTGAGATGGTTGTATTTTGGTAGCCTTGTGAAGGCGTTTGTTCCTCTTTATTGCAGATCTCCTCTAGGTGCTTGGTCCACCTTCACCCCACAAAGCTAGTCACTTAGTGACAATGTAAATCCTTGGGTTGAGAGTTTATTTTTGTTTAAGGTTTTCTTGCATGTGCGGTTGAGTTTGTTTGTAATCCCGTTTAGCCTTGGTTCTCCTAGCTCGCGGGTGGCTTCTTGTAAGCCTAGGTTGGGAGGTGAGCCTCCATGGTCACAACCTACAAGTGTTATTTGCAGGTTCACATTCAAGTTAAAAGGGTGGAAATGAGCCAGATCTCCTAAAGTGGTGTCTAAAGATGTTGAAACTGCACCCCTTGTTATCTACCTATCTAAATCTTCTTGTTGTATTTAGCCTCTTCATTAAAAATATAAAGAAGGAAAGGTTCATATATATCTCCTTGTGAACAATGTATTTCTGGAAAAGAAAGAAAGATACATTTACTTGTTGTTTTATTCATTATTCATTTGATTGAAATCAAAACAGCATTCAATATAATACTTCTATTTCTGCTACTGAAAAGGGGCATTATGATTGTTGGTTTATTAAATTTCTCAATGATTGGAAAAAAGCTAAACATACATGATTATGAAAGTTAGTTTCAGATTTTAAAAAAAGAATGGGAAATATTTATGTTTTATACATTCATTGTCATCTCATTTTAATTATTGTTTTTTGATTAAGAAGGAAAGAATAGAATATAGTTGCAGAAAATAAATCTCATATTTTAAATAGTGTTTATTCTTTGTTGCATAATGATATATTTCTAGTAAAAAAAAAAGAGTCAATTTTGTTGAGATGAATTAGGATTCTGGAAATAAAAAGAGCTTCAGATTGAGTTCATGTGTTTTTTTGTTTTTTTTTCTATAAAGACATAATGTTGGTCAAAAGAAAAGTATCATTTTTCTTAATAAACTAAAGTGTTGTTAATAAACTAGTTCTTAAAGATTCTGCAGTGAATATATTTCTGAGAGTATTATTTTCCTTTGACTTATATATATCCATAAATACATAACTTGTAATTTATCTCAATGCTATTATAAAACTTCATTCTGGGAGTAAAAGTTTATTGTAGCATTCTATTAATCTCTACATTTAGTAAATCTGGAAAATTTACAGTGAGTCTTGAGAATACAATTATTTTAACTTATTCATCTCTACATAATTATATATAAATAAATATATATAACTAATAATAAAAAAATACATTACATGTAAATAAACATAATGTTGTTGTAGCATGCTATGTTAGACACAATGCACCACTGAGAGGGGGAGGGGATGAATCAGTGGTTCTCAAAACTTTTTCCTTAAGATATCCTTTGTGAGTAGCACCAGTTTGCGAATCAAGCACAATGCAGACTTACTAGTTAGTAATGAGACTAACTCAAATACACACACACACACATAAGGAGACATCACATAACACCAGCATATACGAGGAAAACCCAAGATGGGAAGAACCTCGATCAACAATGTTGCTGGAGTCTACTGCTCCAATCCAACCTCACTGGGAAAAACATAGTTACAAAGTTTAGGGAACCAACCCCTACCTGATTTATGGGCTACAACCCAAAGGAGCACCAACCCAAGGAGATACAACCCCTGCACTAAGCTACAACTCAGTGTTCACAATATAAACTTCAAATACATAAGTAGTTATCTTGTTACAAGTGAATCTTGCAACCTTTTCAAATGCCTTACTCTGCCAGTGAGATACTTTATCTGCTACAACGACTCACTCTTTTGTTGTTCTTCACCTACTACTCCTTTGTTGGATCTCCTCCATAAACTTTCTGCAATCTACCGGTATTATCCTCTACTGATTCTTCTCTCCAACTGGTTGAATGCTTCAACCAAGTTTTCTCTCAATTCTACTCTCTTCATAGAAGCTCATTGAGAACTTAGTTGATTTGTTCTTACTTGCAGAAGTCTTCAACTTTGCAATCACACCATATTCTTACTCTCTTCAACAGCAACAAATAATTTATTTTTCCTTTTTACTTATAGCCCAGATTTCCCACCAAAAGCCAATTCAAAATCCAGGCGGTTAGGGTTTCCTCACCATCCTCGAGGAAAATCAAATCCAATCAAATCTTGCATGATCTGATCTTTCTAACATCTAAATGTACATCTATGCCATAGTCGCATCTCCTCGATCACGCCTTTCATTCCTGGCAATTTTATTTTTACCCTCATAGCTAATCCTTCGGTCAATCACAAAAGATCTATCGAGTTGTTTCCTTCATCGCCTTGATCTTCTCAATTTCTCTTAGTTGGCTCGTAGTTGTCTTCCAGACCTCGAGCCTCAAACCCCTGCAATCACTCTGCAACAAGTCCCGTGATTTGTGTGATCTTTCATTAAAGTTGACCAACCCTGCAGCAACCCTGTCGATTTACATTATATCTTTATCCAAACTCGGGTTTGCCATGTTGACTATTTGCCAGCTTGGCACTTCAAGTTGGTCCAAGTAGGATCACCGACCAACCACCCTAACGGTTTCTTATTTCTAGTTTTCTAACCCTTCCAATCTAAACCATTTTACCAATTACCTTTTCATATCTGCTCTCATCTTGAACCGTCAATGGAACTCTCAAACTGGTCTCCAGACTGGTAAGTCCTAAGTATGTGCATTCCCACCATGGGGAGGTCTTCTACAATTGCACCTTGCTTATATAACTAGTTGGCTTACATACCGGTTACCACTCCTGATAGAACCATGTCATCATTCTTTCTCAAGGCTCCATCTTCTTTCAGTCATGTAAGGTTCCTCTGTTTGCATCTACTCAGCCTTGCCTTTTCCTTGATTAGCTTTGACCATATGATAACCAGTTTGTCAAGATGACAAACACTTCATACTTCCTTTAAATTGGCATCATACCTTCTCTTTTGGTTTGATGCATAACCCTGATCTCATGCACTTAGGGTATTCCTTCAATTCATCAGTAGATTCGGTGTAATCCTTCAAGTGTTTGCCTTTACCTCTTCACTCTTATCTCTCAAACTGTGATGCACTCAATGCATAATAGGAGATAAGCTCCACTTGCTAGGTGAGGTAACACCTTGTCTTCTGCATCTTGGAATGCTCTTCATGTGGTCTGATGTGAGCACATTTACTGTCAGTCATTGTTTCGCATAATGACTACTTCTTCACCCAGTGGGAGTCCTACTATTCTACAACCTTACAGCATACTGGTTCATTCTGCTCTTCCAGTGTTGAAGTGATTCAGAAAACATTTTGCCTCTTCATCACAAGCAACCGCTCAAAACACTTCTCCATCTCATCACACAAGTCAGGTGCTAACTTGTGTACAGATGACCTCTGAGATCATCTTCTTTACCTTTATCAGTGTTCAACAACACAAGGTGATATCCAAGCTATCACATATTATACTCCTTCATATCAGTGTTGCACATACATCTCATCTACTGATGTTTATCTCATACTGGTTGACATCAATGACAACACAATGCCAACATGCTAATCTGGAAAAATATTTATAAAAAAAAAGATATACTATTGTTGTTATTAAACATCATTCTGGATATGACACAGTGAAAGAAAAAGAAAAAAAAAATATCTATCTATATATATGCATCATTTAATAAAATATTGTAATAGTTTTTTCTATTTGAGAAATAGATATATGTTTTCTTTTGTTTATACATCTATATTTTTATAGAAACTGAAATATGAAAAAAATTAAAAAAATTAAAAATGTATTGAAGCTTGGAGATGGGGGAGTCGAGTGCTCTATCCCACCCCGCCTCTTTGAGGGTAGCCATAGTGGAGGCGCAACCGCCACTGTGGGTTAACCACAGTGGATGGCTCAGCCGCCACTGTGGTTAAACCACAGTGGATGGTTTGGCTGCCACTATGGCTAACCACAGTGGATGGCTCGGCCTCCACTCCTCCTCTCTGTCATCTTGCAAACCCTCAACCATCATGGCAAATTTTCCCTGCAACAAAATAATAAACCCTAACTTAGTTAGGGATATAAAGAAAAGAATAGATAAGTTTAGTGTATATTAAAATAAAAAGGGGAAACCCTAGATAGTGCTAACCTACATGACTTTTAAATATAATTTAAAAGTGTGGTTTCTTTTTGCAAAATTTGAAATAAAGTTATAGGGGGAAAATGCCTAGCTCAAATGAAGGATTTTTATAATGTTAAATGTGTATACATATAAATACATATTGGAAATGTTGATGATTATATAAATCCTTAAGGGGAGGGTATTTTAAATAAAGATGATTAGTTTAATTATAGAAATTCTATTGTATGTGACTATTTGAAAACTTTAAGGGGAAATAAGCTTCCATTAAAGTAAGATATATTTAATAGGATATATTATTAACGAATTGATTATTACAATGTCATTTGGACCTTTATATTCAATCACCCAATTAATTAATATTAATACAATGAATTTATAATTATTTAAATATTATAGGAAAATAATATTAACCTTTAATGTAATTAAAATTGAAGAATTTATTGGGAAAATTAATTAAGATCAAAGTTAAAGTAAATTTATTGGAATAGTTTTAATCAACTTAAATTGACTATGGTAATTAACAGTAAAAATATCAGAGATTAAAATATAATTTATTAGGAATTATATTTAAGAGAAAATTAAATGGCTTTCAATGCATGAAATATAGAGTGTGTATATAATAATATCAAGTAATTTAATAAATTTGTTTCATTAAAAGGTAATTGTTTTAAATTAAAATGATTAAACCTATTTAGGGGTGGTCTCTCTAGTTAATCCTTAAGGACTACCCCTTATCGAGGGACGTTGGTGAATTAACCTAGGGGTGGTTTTTACCCCATTTGGTTAATGTATGCTCATGATACCCCTCGATTTTAATTGATTTAATCCGGTTACCGTTGCGATTAGTTCAAACTAGATAACGTGTGTGTTTCACTTAATGAAACATAGTGAGCAAGATTATCTCAACTTTACGTATTCACTTGATATTATGCCTTCTACAAAAATTTTGTTGTTGTGTTTTTGCCCAAAAGTTTGGGCATGACAACCTCTCAAAGTCATAAAGGTAACTATCACTTCCAGCTGACATTTTACTGCCCAAACAGAAAATTCTAGAAAAACTAATCATATATCAATGAAGTACACTGAGCCACCTTTCCAACGATTGTAAAATGTCAAAAAACTGACATCATACGCCCATGTTATGGTCTGTGAAAGAAAACACCCAATTAGACTAAAAATGCAAGCCTTGGACCAAAAATTTTCTTGCCAATATGCCATAAAATATTTTTCAAAAATTCCCCATATGCCAATAAAATAATATTTTTTATTTTTACTAGGTGGGGCCCACTGACCGGGCCCACCTACCATATAAATTGGCATATAAATAAAACATGGCATATAAAAATTTATTCGCAGCATTTAAAAATTTGTATTTAAAAAACTTCAAAAAACAAATTTTCATTTTCATTTTTTTAAACGAACAGAAATTATTTTGTTTGTTGTTTTAACATAACCCCTGAAGGGGACCCACCGCCTACCATCATGGCACGATGGTCAGTAATTGGTGGCCCTTGGGTGCACCAGGTCTTCCACCGCCCACTATGGAGGCCAACAACCCTCTAAGGGTTGCCAGTATTGTGGGGTAGGAGGGTCTGTGGACCCCCCTCCCCACTCTTTAATAAAAAAAATTTTAAGTTTAGGATTTTTCAAAAAAATTGCCTTATGCCTTTATTTTTTTAACTTTTTTTTTTCAATTTTTAAAAATAAGCTGATGAGTTTTCAATATGCAAGGTATTTTTTACTATTTTTTGGACACCTCTATGGTACGATCATACAACCATACTATTAAAAAAAATTTGCATCTCAGTTCAACATCACCAAAATAGGTTGAATTTTATATCAAAATTTGTCTCCTGACCTCTCTAATCACAATCATTGGGTCCATTTTGTCCCATGGGGTCAAATCTGAAACTTCACCCCCAAAACCCCCAAAATGCAAATCCATAGAAAACCCAATTTGAGACAAATTTCTATAAAACCACATCTGCAACAAATGCCCACAAATATGCATCCCACAACTTGCATCAAACCATCATACCTTGTCCTACCTTTCATTCTAACATGCATTCATAGATTCAACCTAGGATTATAACACCATAAAACTATAGCTCTGAGACCACTTGAAAGGAAACTTGCAACAAACTTTATGACAATTTCCACATAACCCAATTTACATTTTAACAAAATAAACTCATATAATCCACATGCAAAGAGTAGACATCATACCCATCAAATGTGACACAAGATATACCATAGGAAAACCCTCATGAGGGAAAATCCCAACCTCCAAAACCATCATCCACCATGTATTATCAACAATGCAACCATTACAATACAACTATGGAAAGCCTTCAAAATGAGCCATCCAACAAGCACTCCATGTGGCCAAGCATGTAACCACACATCCCATGCCATGCTTCATTCCTTCACAAATGCTAACCTGGCTAACCCAAACAACTACCCTTATGGTGATTTTATATACATAAGCTCCCACAAAACCACCAAGTGGTATTACAACAAAACCATGTGGTAAATAACCCCACCTACCCTCAGTTACTATTGGGTACTTTATTTGATTTATTTCCCCAATAATAATATTTACAATAAAATATACTATAATAATCCAAATGTTACAATACAACTCATCAAGTGGTCCCAAGAATATTCTTACGGAATCTCTACATCTTGCACGTCCATCTAGGTGCTCCTAGGTGCAACAATAATAATAAAATAATACATTAAATGTCCATGGGAAATCCATAATAAATAGAATATTACAATTATGAACATTTTTATGCAAGGTGTACAACATTTATTTTCCCAACATGTGTGCCATAAAGAGATTGACTTCTCTTTCATCCTCACTGTAGCACTCTTCAAAGACACTTTCTTCATCAGAGGCATCATCTTCAAATGTGTAAAGGTTGTTTGTTCTCTTAAAATTTCTTCTCCTTGGCTTGTAAGTATTCTTCATCTTCTCTTTACCAAAGGCCTTCATATTTTGCTTCTTATCTTCATCCTTCTCTCCATAGGGACATTTAGATGCAAAGTGTTCAATCTTCCCACAATTGAAACATTTGAAAGGAAGCTTACCTTTGTATTTGTCTGATCCTTTCTTGATCTTCCTTACAAAATTTGCTACAACTGTATCAAATTCATCTTCTTCTTCATGAGCAACTTCTTCCTTTCCATTCTTGGTTGTGTTGAAGCCAACCTCTCTCTCTTTGACATTTCTCCATCGATTGTTCTCATCTCATAAGATGATAGGGATCCAAACAATTCATCCATAGAGAATCTTGATAGATCCTTGGCTTCTTCAATAGCAAAGACTTTGGCATCATACTTTGGAGTGAGAGATCTAAGCACCTTTTTAATAATGACTTCATCTGCAACATCTTCTCCAAGTCCTCTTATAGCATTAACTGTTTCATCTACCCTTTGCAAATAATCAGCAATCTTTTCTTCTTCTTTCATCCTAAGGTTCTCTAATTATGCTCTCAAGTTTTGCAGTTATTCTTCCTTGACTTTGGTATCTCCCTCATATATTCTTTGTAATTTGTCCCATGTTTCTTTGGCTGACTTGCAGTGCAAAACCTTTACAAATTCAATGTCAGATAATCCACTAAGAATAGCATGTTTTTCTTTGGCATTATTCTCATATTCTTTCTTGGCATTAGGTTCAGTGGGAGGAGTGGCAGGAACTGTATATCCATTCTTTACTGACATCCAAACATCATATCCAAGGGAAGACAAGTGTGTCTTCATTCTTCTACTCCAAAAGGCATAGTTTTTGTCATCAAACAAGGGGACCTTGGTAGAGGAGGAATCATTTACAGCCATTGTGTTCACAAGATAGGATCTACCCAAGCTAGAGAAAGCTTTTACTCTAAGGGAACCTAGGGCTCTGATACCAATTGAAGAACACAAGTGATCACTGAGATGGGGGTGAATTAGTGATATTTTAAAATTTAAAATGAAAGTGTGCAAATGTAAATGGATTAAAAACATACACACACAAAAAGACAAATCATATAACACAAGGATATACAAGGAAAACTCAATGTGGGAAAAACCTCGATGAGAAAATTTGTTGGAGTCTACTGCTCCAATCCAACCTCACAATAAAATTACTGATTACAATAAATTCTTGGGCACCAACCCAAGCAGCACCATCCCCTGAAAATTTAGAGTACCTACTCAAGGAGCACCTACCCCTGCTCTGAGCACCCACTTAGAGAATTACAATGACTGAATAATAAATTTAATAACAATGAGACACCTTGTTACAAATGATTTTTGTAACCCTTTCAAACCGATTGGCATGTACTCACTACTGCTATGAAATATTGTCCCTTGAATGTCTCTCCTATGCTTTATGGTCTCTACTACTGATCACAATCCTCTAACCAATATCTTCTACCTTTTATTCTCTTTTTTGTCTCTGCTAAACTATCCCTTTTCTCTTTGCTACAACTTGTTTTCTTTTGAATGCCTTTTTCACTTACTTGTTCTACCTTTTTGGTTAACGAATTTGTCCTTCGCTAAAGTTAATATACCACCACTCTATTTCCCCTTAAAGAACAAAAATATTAACCAAATAGTTGGGTAAACTTGTGAAAGTTTCCCTCTGAATTTTTTTGAGGTACAGCTCCCTCTTTGGATTTTCCATGAATGAAAGAAAGAAAATAATTATGCATATACTTTTAACCAGAAAGTACGAAAGGCATTTTCACATCTACACATCACTATGTTGTAAATGCAAAATTTTATTTTTTAAAAATCAATTTCTAAAATGACAAAGTTCACAGACTTTGTTGTATTTTGCACTTTTCATTCAACAAAACTTTCAGACTTAATTTCGTCGCAAGCACATAATATTCCATCAGAAATAAAAGACTATTTCAGCAGAAATGAACTCCAACAAAAATCCAATTCCTTCATCAAACACACAAATTTGAATCTTCCAAAATAACCATTTCCATTCATTCACAGATAAATGAGTATTTATGTTTGAAACATTAGATAATGTAGGACAAAATATATCAAGTCTGAAAGCTAACAAAAACTTGTATCTTCACATAGTCTTTTACATATAAATAGCCACACATCGGCTAACTGGATTTTAGGGAACAGAGAGTTACATGACTTTTCCCCTGAGTAAAGATTCAATTCTAACAATATAACCAAAAAACTAACTTTTTAAAACTATCCTATAATTCATCACAAAACATTTTCAAAGGTCGACACGGCCGAGATTGTAGCTACAAGGTGGGATCTTTGGGCTGGTTTTGCATTGTGTTGAAGACATGTTTCCACTCCAAATGAGTAGCTGAGAAGTTTTGTATAACAACAAAGTTTGGGATTCCGATATGTGCTATCCTTTGGTGCCACATCTCCTTATCTCTCCAAACCTGGGCCACGATATCTACATGATTTCCCAAGTGTCCTATGCACAGGAAAAGAAGGGATTGAATCTTTGCCACCATTGAGAAGTTGTTTGTTGTTAAAGCCTTTGTTTCCCTCACATAGTTAATTTTTTCTTCAAACAATTGAGTAATGACTTCTAAACTTTCTATGGTTTTTCCATCCTCTTTCAGGCATTTAATCCCTATACACTTCAAATAATTTTGCATAGATAGAACAAGTTGAGATAACTCATCTCGAAGTTTAGTAGATTCACTGCATCCCTGTTCTACTACAGAATTTTGCCACTCAATATTTTTCTAGCTCACATAGAGAATGTTATCATCCAAGCCCTGTACTGATTTTTTCGATAGAAATTTCATGATTCCATATTTTTGTACATCAACCATTTGAGCTACCACAGCTCTCCATTTCATTTCCTCTTTCTTCCAATTGGCAATTTCTTTTTCAAGCTCTTTTATTACAGTTATGGCATTCTCATACACCTTGCTCATATTTTTTAAATATTTTGTGTCAGAATATGTGATCCCATCCAACCATTCTAGGAAAATTTTAGTCACCATTTTACTCTTGTGAATGTGTCCTAGAAGCTTTTGATTAAAAGGTGACTTAGGATCAAATGACATAGGCAGCTATGAAATCCGTTGAGCATTAGGATTATGAATGGCATCTATATATTCTACCATATGCCTCAGTGTTTCTTTGAGATTCTGCTTATCCTTCTCATCTTTGCATGTCCTGTTAATTATTCTTTTAGTGGAGGCCTCCAAATGGTTTACATCTGCCACACATGATCCAATACCAAAATTAACCTTTTCAACATTGAAATCTTTTGCTAATGGTTTCTCTACTTCCTTATCTGAAACGGGACGTTTTAGCTCAGTAGTCCAACTACCTATATCCTGATTAAAATCAATTTTGAAAACCATCTTCAGCCTTTTAGATTTCAGAGTTTTACCCAAGCATTTGCTAACCATGTATTCAATAGGAAACGAGATAGGAACCATATTCCTTTTCTTGCTACTAAGAGCAGTGTCCAACCAATGGCGAGTACTAGAACCTGCTTCTTTATTTGCTTGAGGTTTCTCAATACTTACATTAGCTAAGATCAATGCACCTTCAGTGCCCTCCTCTTCTTTTCCAGGTTCTTCAACATCTCCAACTTCCAAGGTGGGTATCTTGATATTTAGTTCTATCATTTTATCCTCAGCTTCTAGATACCCTTCAGAATCGACCACCACTGTACCTTCTGGCAACTTTTTGTCCTTATTCTTGGTTCTTGACCTGGTAACACGAGATGTAAGCTGACTAACAAGGGACTTCTTCGAACCTTTGATAGTATTTGCCTCAAGCTTAACCTTGGTACCACCTGCATCACAAGTTTTAGTAGACTTATTAGATGAAACTTTTTGAATAGGAGAATCTTTGATAACAATTTTTCCCAGTCTATGTTTTCACAGCCACTACTCAATTCTACAGATAATAGGGAAAGTCCTCATATGAATCTGATCTTATTCCTTCTTATCCCACTCTATCTTAGGAATTGGGGAGCCCTGTACTTATCCTACATATTTGTTAGTGAACAGATTGTCCTCTCACTCAACTTCTCTTAATTTACTCTATGCCCAATATTATGAAGAGAACAGAATCATTCACTACAGTTGAGAAAGTATTAATTTTACTTTAACTTCCTCTCTGAATTTTCTACAGGTACAGCTCCCTCATCTGATTTGCAATGAATTCAGTTTTTACAATTACACTTTTTCTCGAAAGTGCATAAGGTTCTCTCAACTACTCCTAGGTAGTGAGGTAATTACAAAATACAACTCGAAAATGAAAAGATTCACACACATATAATCAACAAAATCTATTTTAAAGAGTGAATTTTCTGCTAGATTTTCAACATATATCAAAACAGGAAATAGATGAACTTACGACTAACCAACAGCAATAAGGAACTTTCGAATCACTGAATTACCTCCACAAAGTGATAATAATTCAACACCCAGAACACAAAGTTTCAAAGCATAACTCGAAATTTTTCATATATGTATATCCAACTTCAATGCACAAAGTCTTTGGAAGCTAAAACATGCATATACTATCCTTGATCACTGTTCTTCAGAAAAATCTATCTTAAAGCTATATCTAATCTGCTATTCTTTCTTCCCTATTGCTAATTATCAAAAACGTTCCATGCCCCAGCCTTTATAGTTTTTTTTTTTTAAATCCCGAAGGGCCTCCCTTAAAACCCAGCCCTATCGGGTTAATACAAGAAACCGTTATGAAACTAGAAAGCAGTTATCAAAAAGATAGAATGCTAGCAGGTGACGATTCAGTTTCCACTATATTCGCCGGCTTCCTCCTCATCTCTGATGGTTTGGCGTACCAGCTTCCAGCTCCGGAAAGTAGACATGAATTCCTACGTGGCATGTGAGTGTGGGTTCTTTAAACTCATCAGCCAGGCTCTACATGCGTCCTTCTGCCACCTATACTCCTTCATCTTTAGGCTCTGACGTGGCATTAGTTTCTCATTGAGGTGCAACATGGATTCTCTACCTGCCAACGAAGTTAAATCATTGACCTTTGGCGTTTCTTTGTCCCTAATCCGTTCAACTGCTTCGGTGAAACTTTTGGTTAACACTTCAATCTCCATGCTGCCTTCATCCAATTGTAAGATGCCTGTGGGGTTAACAATCTTCATGTCTTTAACCAACTCCTTATGCATGTCTGTGATTTGATTCTCAACGCCTTGGACCTCTTTGATGGCCTCTTTGTAGATGGACTCCTTCCAGCTCATATTACTTTTCAGGATAAATAATATGCACGGGTCCACGGCTTTCATGGGGTTTTCACCTAAGAATTTGAGAACTCCAAACTTTTCAACCTCTGTTACTCGGGAAACTATGGTTTGGCACCGTGACAATTCTGTCTCCCATACTGGTATCAAAGTTTGAATTTCCCCGAGCAATGCCTCACCCTCGGAATAGATACTAGTAACTTCGGAAATAAATTTATTCCCTTGATCTAATATGCTATTTACCCAACTAACCACAGCGTCAGACAGCAATTTTCCCCTCTGCATCTGTTTCATCAATTGCTGGCTTTCGGCAGAATTTGGATCGAATGGCTGAGGCATCTGGATTATTGGGTCAGGTCCCAAATTAATCAGTGAATTGATGTATGCGGCCATCATCACCACCATTGCTTTCAATTCTTTCTTCTCTCTGGAATCTTTTTCTGATTGCGTGAGCATGTGGTCAGCAGAAAATTTAAAGAAATTATTACCAGTATTCCTATTAAGGGCACCCAGTTCAATAGAAGTGACTTTGAATCCTTCCTCATCAATTTCCCCTGACTCCCTTTTCTGTTTATAAGTAGCCACCTCCGCTATGATTTTCCTCGTCACTGGATCTTTAGTGAGACAAGCATCCGTTTTCATTTTCTTTGTTTTAGACCCTCTAGCCGCATACCTAGTGACAATATCTTTTACTAGCGTGGCCACTGGTTGCAAACTCCGCTTCTTATTGATTGAATTTGACAACCATAAAGGAACAGTGGGAGTAGTTGATATCATCTGAGTATCTTTAGTCGGAGTCAAGAAATTGGGTTGATCTGTCTTTGGTGTTTCAATGAATTGGACTTCATCGTCTGCTCCATCTGGGAAAGCGAACTTGTCACTTGAATCCTGCTCTGGTGATGTCATTTTCTGCTTCTGGGAACTAGGCTGCTTCAAAGCTTTGTTCCTGGAATGGGATCTCATCCTAGAAGCCGTGACTTGTGATCGGGAAGGAGACTTTATTTTCTTATATGAAGCCAGTGCATCACCTGCAACATGAGAAAGTGGAATGTCAGATTGAAGCGGTTTCGAGAGAGAAATCACCTTAGGAGAAGACTCATTGATGTTTCCATTTCTTTTCCTTTGCAGCCAATCATCCGTATAAGTTAATATGGATCTGGCTCTCAAATTAATATCATCATCTTCCTCCTTGCTCCAATCAACTGTCAAGGATTTTGCTTCGTTTGATCCTTCCCATCCGGGTTCAACTAAAAATGAACCATCTTCGACGATTCCTTGTGTTTTGAACTTCAATTTGAAAGAGCTAATTTGCTGCAAGGTGAGTCTAGAATGATCCTTTTTCAAGACTTCTTCTTCATTTTCATAGTCTTCCCATAGATCTTCTAGCTGCGGAGCAACTGATGAGTTGATTTCAAGGCCGAGGGTTAGAGCTATATATCCCTTACTATCGAAGTTTCTCCTGCTGCAGTAGAACCCAAGATTGAATCCCAGCAAATTGCTTCCGATGATGGAAGCGTTATTCATGTTATTATAGACCAAAGAGCGCAACTTAATAGGGAAAACCGTCTCCCATTTCTCCTGAGGGAGATTATCCTTAATAACAACAGAAAGTTGCCTGCACAATTCGGCTAAAATGAAACAATCAAGGGCATATCGAGGCAACCTCACAGGTTCTTCCTCAAACCCTCTGACTCTCAAATATGTGAACCTAGGAAACTGAGTAAAAGAACTCCCATAATGTTGAACCAGCCTCAGCGATTCAAGAGAGAGTCGTGGCATCTGAACACCTTCTAGAGCCGAATAAATGTTTTCAAACAATACATCATGCACCTTACGGAAATCCTCTAGAACTCTGTCTATTTGCAACAACGGACAATATTGGAAGATGGTCATTTCCTCATTCCATACCTCATGCGGAAGAGCGGTGAGATCACACATGTAGGAAATACAGTAAGTCAAATATGAGGCCATACAAAAATCTTCTCCAGACTCTTTGGTGCGTTTGAGCTGGCTTCTCAGGGAAGTGGCAATAATCTCCGCCCAATCCATCCATTGTTCACCCTTTAAGATAATTTCAATGTACCTATACATCCATTCTTCGAACAAACATACATCAGCTGAACCCTTCACCCTGTGTAATAATACCACCAGGTCGTGTATGTGGGGTTTCATGTGGCTTCTAGTAATGACCTTGGGGAGTCTAGACCCACCTCCATAGTTAACCTTGGTCCATTTCCTGGCAAGGGTGTTTCGGTACACACTAGGGTTTTCCCGATACTCAGCTTCAGCTTGAATGGGTGACAAAGCGGCAAAGGTACTTGCTGTTAATTTCAAAACAGAAGAAATGGTTTCCCTGGAGACAGGAAGTATGGTATTACCATTTTTGCTTACTATGCTCTTGCTTCTTACATCATAATGGTCAATGCAAAGTTGTAGGAGTTCAGGATTTACGAAGGCGGGGGGAAACGCAGTAGCTTCAATTAACCCGCTCGTTAATATTTCCATACATCCCTTAACTTCTTCCGTATTCGCAAGAAAATTTGCTTGAAGACTTTCCACATTTACCCCTTCTAAATTGATATCACAAATCACTGGTCTTTTACATTCAAGGCTAGAAACATTACCGAGAATATGCATAACCGACTTCATTCTCAACTTAAACAAGCAAGACCTCTTTTAGACAAACCTTTGAAAATAACAGTTTTGCAAAACAGAACAAAGATTACTAAACTCTCACCTGTTTTCCGTTGAAAAGCAAATAATCTTCTCTAGCTTCCCTAACTGCTCCTTCTCTCTGAAATCAGACCTCCTTTCCTTTTTCCTTTTTCTTTTTTTTTTTTTTTGGATAACTTACCAGGCAACTGAATGAAAATTTATCACAGGGAAACCTTATACATGGGAAGATCGGATAATGATAGTTCATCACCTCACATCAGGATTGACATGCTCGAGGCGTCGATGCATAAATGCCTCGATTAATGATTTACCCTTTCGCATGAGTTAATAATAATTGATTTCATGCAGTATCCAGTCATTCCTAAAATGAAGGTCTACTCACACTCATAATAATGATGCCCTTTCCCTTGAAAAAGAAATAAAATCTTTTGATCTGACATGCTGATGGGACCATTGATTGCTTGAGAGAAAGGCAGCGCATCGTACTCCAAAAATAAACTCCCGCCGTCAACACTTGTCAAGAACCACTTTGAATAAGCTTGAACCGAGCTTTGAAACGGTTCAAAGTATTTCAAAGAAGACTGCCGCGATAAAAGATACTTCCTGCCAAAGAAAGAGTGTTAGTGTGAAAAATTTGGTAGAACCACTTTGAACTACTTCGAACCGAGGTTTGAAATGATTCGAAGCGATTCAAAAGGGAGGGGAGGAATGACCGTGGAAGCTTGCGACCTTGACCAACTTCTTCAAAGGACGATAGACACTTAGATGATGAAGGGGAGGCCTCGAATAAGATAGGCAGGGTTTTTAAAGGGGAACCCTTGAATAATATGGCGACTCTAAACACAACTAACAATATTGTGGATCAATCAAATTTTCTCCATCATCCTCAATTCTCGTAATATTCATTCTGAGATGAAAATAAATAATCTGGTCTACTATGAACCTGGAAAATGTTCTTCATCTTACTTCAAATTCATCTCCGCAATCTTCCCAGAAATATTTGAGTTGTGAAACATATGAGAAACTCTCTTTAAGAGCTAAGTGTGCCTGACCATAACCTTTGCTATCAAAATTTGGTCGAGCAGCATAGTGTTGAAGGTTAAGCTTCTTGAAATCAACCTCTAAGTTCAAGGCATCGAAAATAGAGTGACAAATATAATAACCCCAGCTCAACTGGGAAAAATATGCCTGAATCTTGTCTAGCCAGAGTTTTCTTGTCAATATGAGCAAGTTGCCTGCACAATTCAATTAGCACAAAGCGATCAAGGGCAAACCTTGGCAATTTAAATGATTCTCCTTTGAACCCTCCAACCCTGATATAGGTGAACAAAGGATATTGAATGAAATAGCTTCCCTATGTACTCGCTAGCTGCATTGTCTCATTAGATAACCACTTGTTCACATTTCCTCACAATTCATAAACCTGCCTCCCTGCAAATACATCATGAACTCTTCTCAAATCCTCATGACATTTCTATAACTGGAGGTGCGGGTGGTAATCATAAATTTTCATCCCATCAAACCATTTTGTATGATGCAGTCTTGGCCAAGGTCTAACACATACCAAAAAGTAAAACAGGTATGAAGACATGTAAAAATTCTTGTTTTCGAGACAATTACTTAGCCCCTCATGCAATCTCTCAGCAATTAATTCCACCTAATCTATATATCTCTTCTCATCCAATATGACTTGGATGTAAAAATACATCAAGTCTTCCCAATAAAATGTCTATTGACTTCCTTTTACTTTATGCAAAAAGATGACAATATCCCTCACTTCTTTAATCAAATTCTCTCTAGTGAAGGGCTTAGGCAATCCGGAACCACCCTTCTAGAATTTCAGGAGCCAATTTCTGGCTATAACACTTATGTACTGGGTTTTCTTTTTGATAAAAACCCATATGAGGTAGTTATTGTTCAATCTTCATATGGCTATTTAGTGGGAATTTTAAAGACCGCCATAATGGTTTCCCTATTCACATTCAATAGGATGCCCCCATTTGCATTTTTGATGCATCTATGTTCAGGGTCATACTTGTTCATGTACCCAAGTACTAACTCAGGGCACTGTATGGCAGAAGGGAAAATTGAAGCTTCTATTAACCCACTGTCAAAAATTCTTCCCATCATGGATGAACTAGAGGGATTTCTTTCTTTCTCAAAAAAATCATCTAAATTTGTGTGAGCTAGGGATGTATCCCTAAATTCTAGAAGAGAACAACCTAGACCAGATTCTAGCCCTGGTTTTGGTGGAATGGGTCTCATTTTTAGAACCAAAACAGGCAGCAATAACACCCACTACAGTTACTACAACAAAATTAATGGTTTCTTCCTTCAAAAATGACAGAGATGGTGAAGATTTTCAACTCACCTTTCATACAATTGTGTGTCTGCTAATTCTGAGAAAAGTACCTCCAGCACCGAACCTCTGTCTTTCTTAATTAATCTATTTCATGAAGATACAAATTGTTTTGTACAAAAGAAAATGATACAAATGGCTAAAAATTTGGTTTCATGATTACCACAACTCTTTCACTCATGTTGAGTGCCGGCAGAGATGACACTTCTGACACCCACTTTTATTACATAACACTTTGCGTGATGTCTTATCAAAAAAATGATTACCACCTTGTGAAAAATCTTTTCAAATAAATCATCGGGATTCATGGAATATTCCTTGTATGATATTGGTATTTTCTCTTTCTCAACTTCCACTGTGCAAATTGCCCATTTTAAATGTAGAATGGCTGAACCATTGAACCAATAAACTCATGAACCAAGGAAGGTTTAGTGGTTCAAGTTCACTCCCCACTCGAGCTTTCTGCACAAGTTAAGCTTGCCAAAACCAAGACATAGTATAGATATAAAGACACATTGAACTATTGAACCAATGAACTAATGAACTAAATTTTGGGCTCAAACAAAAAGGTTCAAAGACACGAACATTTAAACATAAAGATGTGTTGGCTGAGACAAACCAACTACGCTAAAATTGACAGACACATTATCAATGCATGAATATTCCAATACAAGATAAACTAATGAATACCAAAAATAGGGGGTAACATACCTATTTATTGTACCTTATCTTTGTTAGCCTTTCCTTCTTAATTCTCTAATTTCTTCTCTCAGCTACTACTTTCAGTTTCCCCTAATCTCCTCTTCACCTTCTATTTTTTTTTTTCCGCACACAAAATTTTCTGAGATGTTATTGACTGCTCAGGTGTTGTGTTATGTGCACCTACGTAAAAATGCTTTTTTGTGCCATCCTTAATTTTCTCTATTCTACAATCTCTATCTTTTTTTTTACTCTTCAACAACTGCACTTAACTCCTAGCAACACTTAGTGTAATCTACATATAGCCAGATTTTCCCTCCAAACAGATATTATTGAAAAAATTGTTCCAACTATTAAAATAATATTTCAAATATCTTCTTCAAACCGGTAGCAGCCAAAATTAAATTCCATCTTACTTCTTTCAACAACCTCTGCAATCCTTTTTTTCTACCTTCTATCTTGAGCACACACCCAGATCTTCATGCATCAAGTTTTCCCTCTCAAAAGGAATTTTAAAAATAAATCTGCTTGAGCTACAAAAAACATTTGCCTTGTCTCATCATTTCAGCTTACTAGTTGTCCTCATTAAATGCAACCTTCTTTGTTTACTTAGCAATCTATGTAGTTTGGTTTCTCTTTTGTACACAAACTCCATTCTGGCAATGATCAACCAAATGCGGCACTAATTAGCATTTAATTCTTTCCTTGTTCATTGTGTGGGATGAAAAATAGTCTCCTTTGATACACGTGCTTTGGCTTCATATACCTGTCAAATATCTTGTCCACAAGGCATTCACATGTCCCTTAGCCACATGGTGGAAGGTGGGACCTATTAACAAATCCTTTTGTTCACAATAAATCCACGTGTGGAAGAAATCCACATTGGATTCACGGGCTGCACTAATATGTTCCGCAGGTCGACTAACCTGCGTACTATGCACTTTCACAGTTTTGCAAAACACCTTAGTTCAGTGCATAAACCTTACTGCAAAATAGAGAAAATCAGAAACCTATGTGTTATACACTTTCGTTATTTTGCAGATGTCTTGGTCAGCATGAAAAGTTGCCCAACAAAATAGCGATGGCAATAACCTGACGTATTATGTGCATTTCCTATCTCTTGTCACTATTTCGCAATGGCTTTATTTTTCCTAAAAAATTTCCCTATGAACTGGTGATGATGACAACCTTGTATGTTATGTGCATTACTATCACTTGTCACTAAATGTGATAGCGATAACACAATGTGTTATGTGCACATACTTTCTCATGTCGGAATTTCATTGAAACCATTTGTGAATACCAAGAGTTCACTACAAAATAGCGATAGCAATAACACAATGTGTTATATGCATATCGACTGCAACAAAGTGTGACTAGTTGTACACGTCATGTTAGTCAACCTACAACCATACTTTATCTGAATCAGACCATCTCGCCCAATGCTTTCACCACACTTTGACCTATGTCTCCTTTGTCCATTTTCACTTACTCCATGCTTTCCTTTTGTATCCCCTGTGTGACAAACATGATGTGTTATACATTTATTAAATTGCACTTGCTCTTTGTGTTGCTCTATGTGGCACTTATCATCTCTACATCTTTGTCCTATTAATGTTGACATCAATGACGATCTAATGCCAACATTCTAGACCAAATAACGTGATCCAAACAAGATAACTCAACCGAACACACCGAACCGTAGAACCAATGAATATACCGAACACAAACAGGAATATATCCGGACCAGAATCCATTCGGACAACCAAGTTTGAAATGAATGACAACATAATGACAACCATACAAGCTCATGTTTCCAACAAAAATATATTGATATATATTATTTATTGTATGCACATACTAAACCCTGATCTATGGGTCCCTTATGTGCTCTTGTTTGTATGTGAGTATCACCTTGACTTGCTTATGTTTGGGGTAGTATCACTATTGTGTTGTGCTTATCTTTCAATGTATACTACCTTAAAGTAATTTCTTCTAATTTTCATACATAATCACTTTATGGTGGGGGCATACATTCAACTATGCATTTTACTTTGTGCACACCACAATATTGGTATGCACACTTTGAACACACAACATGAATTTTATTATGCCTTTGTACCACCCTATTGTAGTATCCTATCAAGATTACCTAAAAATAGAGAGTTTTTCTTGGCCTTGTAATCTTCATTGGGATGAAGCTCACCTAGCATAATACAACTTGCTTTCTATTTGAGAGCTTCACTTATGCATGAGTCACCTAGCATAATACAACTTTCTAGCCTTGTGACTCCTTGTGGATAGGGATCCTAGTAGGTGTCTGAGGATTTTACTAGTCTTAGAAGTCATGCTCTATGTGTTTGTAACATGACTCCTAGTAAGAATTCAAAGATATTACTAGCCCAAAATTTCATGCCTTCTTGATACGGTTCCTAGTAAGCTTGTGAGGATCTTACTAGCCTTAGATAGCATACCCTTTTCTCTTTTGCCTTCTCCATGTATGTTACTAATAGCGATCATATTTCTCACTTTTCACTTTTCTTCTATCTTAATATTCTAGATTGATAATTTCCTAATTCTTGGGGTTGTTGTGTCTCTTTGATGTCTTCATGAAAGGATATTTTTCTTCTATGTACTTTATCGATAGTATGAGTATAAGTTCATATTTGCACTAAAATAGGCTCTAAATATAGTGTAGTAAATTCTAGACCTTTGCAATTTCACATTTAGTTTGGACCCACTTTGGTGTTTGTGCCTATTGTGTACCTAATTCATGTGTGATTTTGCTCAATTTTGGGACTAATTCTAGTAACTTGATGTATTCCCCTATTCACAACCTTTTTCAAGCCTAAACTACTAGGACTAGGGCACTTAGTTCCCCTATTGTGAACTAGGGAACCCAATGCCCCTTTCCAAGCAGTTCGACCCCAAATTTTGAATTATGAATGTTGGCTTGTAAGTAGAAAGAAACTACCCTTCAATGTCAATCTACCCCAAAAATTAAATCCAAAAAGGTGTTACAACTTGCATATAAATACAACTCCCTCTCTTATTCAAACTACCAAGTAAATTCAAGTCCTTTTATGAGCATTCAATCAAGGCAATTGATTATAAATCTGCAATCAAGAAGTCAAGGATTCAATTCTACAAAATGAAAAAAAAAAGAACAAAATGGTTTTTTGCTAGAAAACATTCTTACTATTTCTTTTCTTTTAGTTTTCCAATGTGAATTTGAAAATCAATAGAATTCTTATTCTATAAATGAATTATAGATGTATATAAATATATTTACATTTTTTGTAGTATGTTTAGAATAAAAGATATAATCTGTTATAATCAACATAAGTTTTTTCTATTATATATTACCTTTTTCCTAGTCTATATTTACATTTAGAATAATTGAAAAATAGAATGTATTAAAAATAAATAACTTATTTCTAATATAAATTTATACTATAAGCTAAAATAAATTTACACTATAAAAAGGTAAAAACCTCTACATAATTGAAAAACTTTCTGTGTTATTCTTGGGTCCGAGGGTTTTTTTAAAATGGGTGAATTCCAAAGAAATGAAAACAAACATAAATCTTGGCAACAATTCTTTTTATATCCACCTTTTTTTCGGGAAGATCTTTACGCAATTGCTCATGGTCATCATTTAGATAGATTTGGTTCCTCCGAACCAACGGAAATTTTAGTTTCTAATTTTTTGAGTTTTCTAACTGTAAAACGTTCAATTCATCGGATGTGTAAACAAACTAATTCCATTAGTTTATTCGGGAATTTCGATCCAAATAAATTAATTGAATGCAATAAGAATTTTTCTTCTAAATCAATACTAGAAGATTTTACAATTGTCTTGGAAGTTTTGTTCGCAATGCGATCAAAACATTTCATAGAAGGAATGATTGGGTGGAATAGTCTCTAATCCATCCATTGCCTATTTCCTCTTGTGGAGGATAAGTTACTGCATTCCAATTATATATCAGATATACAAGTGCCCTACTCAATTCATCCGAAAATTTTGGTTTGAATTTTTTATCATTGGATTCGAGATTCTTCTTCTTTGCATTTATTACAATCCATTCTCCATGAATGGAAAAATAGTTTTAGTCGA
Source organism: Cryptomeria japonica (assembly GCF_030272615.1). Classification (NCBI taxonomy): domain Eukaryota; kingdom Viridiplantae; phylum Streptophyta; class Pinopsida; order Cupressales; family Cupressaceae; genus Cryptomeria; species Cryptomeria japonica. The sequence continues at coordinate 139,815,308 of NC_081406.1, forward strand.
GAAAATTTGCAGAAAGCTCTTATTACACATATAGAAAATACAAGGTTCTCCTTGTTCCTTTGGAATTCTTATGTGTATGAATGCGAATCATTTTTAATTCCTCTTATTAAATGATTTTTTAATTCACAATCATTGTTATATGGATATTTTCCTGATCGAACTCATTTTGATAAAAGGATCAAAGATATTGTTATATTTCCTCGTAAAATTTCAACAAAAAAGGTCTGGTTGTTGAAGGATTCTTTCATCCATTATGTGAGATATGGAGAAATATCCCTTATGGCTCTAAAGGGTATGCACCTTCAAGTGAAAAAATGTAGATATCATATGTTTCATTTTTGGCAATACTATTTTCATCTTTGGTTTCAACCGTATAGGATATGCAGTCTTCAATTATCCAAGACTTGTTTTTCTTTTTTAGGTTATTTTATGGATGTTAAAATGAAACCTCTCATGGTTAGGGCCAAAATGCTAGATGATTTATTCATTATTGATCTCATTATCAATGAATTAAACCCAATAGCTCTAATTAGATCAATTCTTTCCTTTTTGGCTAAAGAAAAGTTTTGTGACATCTTGGGGTGGCCAATTAGTAAATTGTCTTGGACCAGTCTATTAGATGATGATATCCTTGATCGATTCGATCGAATTTGGATAAATATTTTTCATTACTATAGTGGATCAATCAATCAAGATGGTTTATATCATATAAAATACATACTTCTACTTTCATGTGCTAAAACTTTGGCTTGTAAATATAAAAGTACGATACGTGTAGTTCGGGAATAGTTAGGTTTGGAACTCTTTACAAAATTATTTTCAAAAGAAAATTTCATTTCTTCATCCTTTTCAAAAACTCATTCACAGAGAGAACTAATTTGGAATTTAGAAATCAGCCAGATAAATCCCCTGGCTAATTTCTGGCAAAAGATGTAGAATAAACAAATAGAAAACTGATTTGACCAATGAAATGCTTATTGAGCAGTTGCCAAGATCAATTTATGATCCTATAGCTCTTTTCCACATGGAAATTCCACCAAATGATTAGTAAATTACTACATGGAGAAAGTCATGTGCAATGAAAATTGCAAGCACGGTTTGGGGAGAGATTTCTTGCTCTTATAAAAATAAAGAGAGGATAATCCACTCCATCTGATGAGCTCTAGGTTCAAGTCTCGGGCAACCTAGAGTATTAGATTATAGTACCTAAAGGTATTTTTACTTATGATCCAATCCAATTCATGTTATTCATTGCTCTTAATAAGAAAGAGAGGCAGCATCCCACTATTCGGGAATCATCTGAGAAATGATAAGGTTTTTCTTACCTAGTTTTCTCCAATAACATTTAACTTCAAGGTAATAAATACTATTATTTATTACCTTGAATCATAAAGAAAGAAGGAATGCTCATAGAGCGCATTAATAGTGGTATTAATACCTATGGATATTATACTATTCAAAAGTATTTCAATATATGTGCATATAGTTTATGGAGGAAGATACCATGAATTTCTATAGTATAGTATTCATAAAGATGTCAAAATAAATATTGGTTGACATATAGATATGAATCATATTATACTGTTGAATAACAAGCCTTATGTGTATTCTTGGGAGCTTCTAATGATTAAATAAACCAAGTTATAACCATGACTGCAATTTTAGAAAGATGCAAAAGCGCAAGACTATGGAATCATTTTTGTGATTGGATCACTAGCACTAAAAACCATCTTTACATTGGATGGTTCGGTGTCTTGATGATTCCTACCCTATTGACTGCAACCTTTGTATTCATTATTGCTTTCATTGCAGCTCCTCCTGTGGACATTGATGGTATTCGTGAACTTGTTTCTGGTTCTCTTCTTTATGGAATATTATTTTCGGTGCTATTATTCCTACCTTTGCAGCTATTGGTCTATATTTCTATCTCATCTGGGAAGAAGCTTCTTTTGATGAATGGCTATACAATAGTGGTCCCTATGAGCTAATCATTCTACACTTCCTACTTTGTGTAGCCTTCTATATGGTTCGTGAGTGGGAGCTTAGCTTTCGTCTAGGTATGCATCCTTGGATTGGTGTTGTATATTTAGCTCCAGTAGCAGCAGCTACTGTTGTTTTCTTGATTTACCCTATTGGTCAAGGAAGTTTCTCTGATGGTATGCCTCTAGGAATCTCTGGTACTTTCAATTTCATGATCGTATTCCAGGCTGAACACAATATTCTTATGCATCCATTTCACATGTTAGGTGTAGCTGGTGTATTCGGTGGCTCTCTATTTAATGCTATGCATGGTTCCTTGGTAACTTCGAGTTTGATCAAGAAAACTACCAAAAATGAGTTTGCTAATGCAGGTTACAAATTTGGTGAGGAAGAATAAACCTACATTATTGTAGTTACTCGCGGTTATTTCGGCCCATTGATCTTCCAATATGCTAGTTTCAACAATCCTTATTATCTACATTTCTTTTTAGTTGCTTGGCCAGTAGTAGGTATCTGGTTTACTACTTTGGGCATTAGCACTATGGCTTTCAACTTAAATGGATTCAATTTCAACCAATCTGTTGTTGACAGTCAAGGTTGTGTAATTAACACTTGGGTCGATATCATTAATCGTGCTAACCTTGGTATGGAAGTGATGCACAAGTGTAACGCTCACAACTTCCCTCTGGTTCTAGTTGTTGTTGAAGCTAATTCTATAGATGGCTAACTACTCATTCCGATGAATTGTTAGTGTCTTTCAATCCTTGAAAAGAAAAAAAGAAAGCAATACCAAAACCGAAAGGTTTGGTACTATTTTTTCTGTCTAATTTTTCTGTCATAAAACTAAAAAGTTATTGTGAGCAGAGCACAATAACTGTTTATTGTGCATCCAGTAGGAATTGAACCCGCAATTTCCCAATTATGAGTTGGGTGCTTTAACCATTCAACCATGGATGCATAATAATAATAAGTATCGGCTTAGATCTTAAATTGGATACCCAAAACTATTATTTTCAACAAACAAATAAATAAATGTAATAAACTTGTTTGAGAGTTGTATTGAAGGTTATTTATCTTGCAATGCATCACTTTGATGTCTGGTCAAAGCTTGCCAACAGAACTGAAGAGTTCATAACTAACTAATAATATATTAGTTTCATTATTAGTTTATTTTTGGGGCTTAGAACCATTCTTCTTGAAATGGAATGACCGCAGACAGAGACTGTCAATTAGTTTGAGGTAGATGTAGCTAAGTGGTTCCAAGACAGTGGATTGTGAATCCACCATGCACGGGTTCGATCCTCATCATTCGCTCAGTAAAAGAAAATCGATTGGGCTCAATTCATTATGATTTTCTATCATGAATCAAATGATGAGTGGTTGACGATACATTATGTTATATATATATATATATATAACAAATGTTATGTATGTATGTTGCTATATACATATAACAAAATATAAGAAGAAAATAGAGATATTTGAAAAAAGAACAAATTGAATTGATGGGAGAATTGGGATCTTTCCAAAACTATTTCCTTGGTTTTCCATTGATTCATTAAAATAACCATACATGACATCACATATAACATAACAAAAGAACTCATTTGCAGGCAGTAACCAAATCGAATCCCAAACTTATCTTCTCCTCTTAACATTTTCCATGCAATCAATTGGTTTTTTCATTCTATTATTTGAATAAAGAGAACTAAGTCTTAATTAGCAGGGAGTTCCACCCGCTTTAAATTAATGAATAAAATTGCATTGATCTGGGAATGGAGGAAGTGTCTTTTGCTTGGCTTCCTCCATTTACTCAGGAGAGAATGAGGTTTAAGATGTGAGGGAGCTAAAAAAAAAACAATGTCAAACAATGTAACATGCTACAATTATATGAATAAGGCAAAGTTCAACTCAAAATTAGATCAAATGAATCACAAGTTTGGAAGATAAAAAACAATTAAAAAGGAGATGAAAAGATGAAAATGGTAGTTTATGGAAAAGGCGAAATTGGTAAATCAACCACTAGTTGTAATATTTCAATTGACTTAGCTAGACATGGTGAAAAAGTGTTACAAATTGGATGTGATCCCAAACATGATAGTACTTGTACTCTGACCAGATTTTTGATACCTGCAATTATAGATACTTTGTAGTCCAAAGATTATCATTATGAAGATATTTGATCTAAAGATGTCATTCATAAAGGTTATGGAGGGGTAGATTGTGTGGAAGCTGGGGGGCCACCTACAAGAGCTGGATGCGGGGAATATGTGGTAGGAGAGACTGTGAAAATGTTAAGAGAATTAAATGCATTTTATGAATATGATATAATATTATTTGATGTATTGGGCGACATGATTTGTGGAGGTTTTTCTGCTCCGTTGAACTATGCAGATTATTGTGTCATTATTACAGATAATGGATTTGATGCATTATTTGCATCTAATCGTATTACGACTTCTATTAGGGAAAAAGCTCGTACATATCCACTGCGAGTAGCATGTTTGGTTGGAAATCATATATCTAAAAGAGATCTTATCAATAAATATGTAGAAGCATGTCCAATGCCCGTAATAGAAGTGTTACCTCTTATTGAAGATATTTGAGTTTCGAGAGTCAAGGGCAAAACCTTATTTGAAATGGTTGGATCCAAACCATCTCTTAACTATGTATGTGAATATTATATGGACATATCAGATTAAATATTGTCCCAACCAGAAGGTATTGTGCCAAAGGAGATTCCAGATCGGGAATTATTCAGTTTGCTCTCTGACCTTTATCTCAATCCTATTGATGAGGGGAAACATAAAAATAATAAGGAAAATTTACTTGGATTTACGATGATTTAATCAACATAGTTATAATCATTTATGTCAATGAAAATTGATGAAACTCTCATTGTCGAATGTGAGACAGGTAATTATCATACTTTTTGTCCAATTAGATGTGTATCTTGGTTATATCAAAATATTGAAGATAGTTTATTTTTAGTTGTGGGTACAAAGACATGCGATTATTTTCTACAAAATGAACTTGGAGTAATGATTTTTGCAGAATCTCGCTATGCAATGGCAAAATTGGAAGAAGGAGATATCTCAGCTCAATTGAATGATTATGAAGGATTAAAAAAACTTTTTATTCAAATAAGAAAAGATAGAGAACCCAGTGTGATCATATGGATAGGTACTTGTACTACAGAGATAATCAAAATGGATTTGGAAGGTATGGCACCCAAGCTAGAATGGGAAATTGGAATCCCAATTCTAGTGGTAAGAGTGAATGGACTCAATTATGCTTTTACTCAAGGAGAAGATATTGTGTTAGCTATGATGGCACATCCTTGTCCTGAACCGGAATTCTCTATTCGTGAACGAAAAGAAACTATACAAAAAAAATTCACTTTTCATTCTAGAAAAAAAGAGGAATTGGTCGAATATCCAAATCACCCCTCGTTAGTTCTTTTTGGATCTTTGTCGTCCAATGTGGCTTCTCAACTAAATATAGAATTAAAACATTAATCCATCAAGGTATTAGGTTGGTTACCTGCTCAAAAATACATCGATCTTCCATCATTAGGTGATGGAGTTTATGTTTGTGGTGTTACCCATTTTTTAGTCAGACAGCAACAACTTTGATAAGACGCAAAAAATGTCAATTAATTGAAGCTCCTTTTCCTATCGGTCCAGACATAATGTGTGCTTGGATTGAAAAGATTTGTCCTGTATTTGGTATTGAACTCCAAGGTTTGGAGGAAAGGGAGGAATGGATATGGGAAATTTTAAAGGATTATCTTGATTTGGTACGTGGTAAATCTGTCTTTTTCATGGGAGATAATCTCCTAGAAGTATCTCTAGAAAGATTCTTAATAAGATGTGGAATGATTGTTCATGAAATTGACATTCCATATATGGATAAACGATATCAAGCTCCTGAATTATCACTTTTACAAGATGCATGTATCAAAATGTGTGTACCAATACCATGAATTATGGAGAAACCAGATAATTTGAATCAAATACGACGTATATGCGAATTACAACCCGATTTAGCTATCACAGGAACGGCTCATGCTAACCCACGAGAAGCAAGAGGAATTAGTACTAAATGGTCAGTTGAATTTACTTTTTCTCAAATTCATGGGTTTTCCAGTGCAAGAGATGTACTTGAATTGGTTACCCGACCTCTACGGTGTCAGAAAAATTTAGAACACTTGGGTCCAACCACTTTGGTCAAAAAATAATAATTTGAAATTCCAATAATTTCAAATATCAACATATACAAAATTTTGTGAAATAAAGATCCAAATTGATTCAAATTCATATCATTTTGAATGTTATTTGTGGATGTGAGCCACAGCTAATATTGATTTATTTTTACAAGAGATCCCAAAAATGATTTCTATAATCATTTCAAATCTCCCCATGCTTATATGAGAGATATCAGGGTCATTTCTCTCATTTCTAATGTGTGTTACACCACCAATGAACATGACAACATTATTTATTTTATGTATTAGATGGACTTAGACAAATGTAGAAGTACAAGCATGAGATTAGAAAAAATGGATATCAAAACTATATTTTCCATAAATAAGTGGAATTATTCACTGCGAGTAATAGTAATTAATTTTATTATTTTCATATATATATATATATATATATATATTCTATTTTTTTACATGTATAACCTATGTAGATAGATAGACATATATCGATACATATAGATCTATGTCTACGTGCATAAACTCTTTTCATACTAGGATTTCATTCTTTTTTTCTTTTTTTTGTATGTGTTCTCTGTTCTAATCCCATCTTGATACTTTGTATCACATCTCAAACACAAATCGAAAAAGATTTTATGGTTATGACTAATATAATCTAATAAAAACTTAAACTGTTACAGGAGCTTTCCTTTTTGTACATGAGATGAGTGTGGTAAAAAATTATTGCCATATGAATAAAACTATGTTATTCATCGTATATTCATTCAAGAATATAGGAGAATACGAATGGATAATAATTTGCTTGCAGCCAGAGTGCTATTTTATTCAAAATATCTTAGAATAGAAGATATATTTTTCTTTTTTTTGCACTTAATGAGAATCTTGTATTTCATAAAAATCAGGTGCAATATAGTCTTTGCGTAAAGGCCACCCAATCCAACTTTCTAGCATCAATATGCGTTTTAGACATGGATAACTTTCATTAAATATTCCCAACGTATCATAAGATTCCCACTCCTAAAACTTAGCACCTTTCCAAATACGTAGAACAGACGGGATTCTAGGATCTTCCCTTGGGATAAATACTTGTATACACACCTCTTCGAGTTGATCTGCATTGTTGTTTATTTTTGTAAGATGATATAAACTAGCTAAGGAACCCCTTGGTGCTACATCATAAGCACACTAAGAATGAAGATAATTAAAACCATAAACATATAGAGCAATGACTATAGAAACCCAATCCTCGGCTTTGATCTGTAATGTTTTTGTGCCTTGGTAATCAAAACCCAAAGCTCTATGAGCTAACTTATGCTTGGATAACCAAGAAAATAATCGACCTTGCATTTGATTACTATTTATTGTCAAAGTATCTGTATAAGGATTTGACATTTCTAATGGAAATTTCAAAATTTATTTTTCATTTCCCGCTCGTTACTTTTTACTAACGATTATTCATTCACCAGCAACCTCTCGTATTTTCTTCAAATTTTTCAAATGGTATGATATCTCTAAAATGGGTTCAGATGTTTTGGGAGTTATCTCTAAAGTTGATTCAAACCAAGATTCATAAGATTGATGAAAAAACTTCTCCTCCTTATTTTCAATAAGAATACTAGACCCAAAATGAAACCTATGTTTTCTAGTGAAATACCTCTTTCCTTGTTGAAATTCGTTTCTATCTTCAGATATTTCTTGAGCTATTTTTTCACAAAGTTTTATTATAGCATCTATAATAGGTTCTGGTTTAGGAGGGCAACCCGGCAAATAGATATCCACAACAATTAACTTATCTACTCTGTGAACGGTACTACAAGAATATGTACTAAACATTCCTCCTATAATAGTACAGGCTCCCATAATAATTACATATTTTGGTTCAGGCATTTGTTCATATAATCTCACTAAAGGAGTCATTTTCATGGTCACAGTTTCGGCTGTTATAAGTAAGTCGGCTTGCCTAGGACAGGATCTTGGTACCAAACCGTAATGATCAAAGTCAAATTGCAAACATATTAATGAAGCAAATTTGATAAAACAACTAGTACCATAAAGGAGCGGCCATAGACTAGAGAGTCTCGCCCAATTGGACAAATCATTTAGAGTAGTGGAAATCACTGAATTTGAAGTTGTCTGATCAAGCAAAGATGATTCTATAGGATTTATCGCCGGCTTTAGATTTAGATAATTTTCTACTCGCCTTTTATTATTCTAAAATTTGGGAGTTAAGAGCATTCCAATGCTCCTTTTCTCCATGCATAAACTAAACCAACAATTAAGATAATCATGAAAATAAAAGCTTCTATAAATGTAAATAGACCCAAAATGTCAAAACTCATGGCCCACGGATAGAGAAAGACCGTTTCCACATCAAAAGCAACGAAAACTAAAGCAAACATATAATAACAACTTCTAAATTGGATCCGGGTATCTCCTATTGGCTTTATACCTGATTCATAACTAGTGGCTTTCTTCGCCCCTTTACTTATTGGAGCCAAACTTCTTGAAATTGAGAATGCCAGAATCGGAATAAGACTGGATATGGATAAATATATCCAAAAAGCATCATATTTAGAAAATAGAAACTTAAATAGATTCATGTTTAAATAGATCAAATTCTTCTATTTATTGTAAATTTAGTAATCGCTTCTCTCCCCTCCCGAATGATTCATTATCATTTATTATATTAATTCAATGTTTCGTTTGTGACTTAACACAGAAATTCATAAAAGGATATTATGTATTTAATACATTTTAAATAATTGGTTCTAAAAGAACCCGTGCAGTTTGGCAGACTTCATGTTGGTTCGTGTTCTAATGTGTGACTATGTAAGGGAACTTTATTTATTTAAATAAGGGGTCTTTCAAGGTCGTTGTTTATAATGATGTGAGATGTGCTAGCAAGTTCAACTTTATCTATTTGTTCCATATTCAAGATTTTTAGATATTAAAAATAAAATATTGAGGGATAATTAAAATGAATTTGAAAAATAAAGTTCACAAAACTAAATGACCTAGTTAAATATATTATTCAAATACTTAATATATAATGTATTTGACAAACCTAAACTATCTAGTATAATATAATATTCGAAATAGGGAAATAATTATTTCTTTTTTTTATTGTCTACCTTGATGGTGAAATAACAGACACGTGAGACCAAAATAGTCTCATCTTAGTAGACACGCGCCAAAAAATGGCCCGTATACCCCGCATACCCCATGTATCTCACATGTGCTTTCTAAAAGAATAGCACAGACATGTTGATACGCAGAGCAGTAGTACCTATGTCCACCTTATAGACACGTATATTTCCTCACCTTCTCAATGAGGATAGAATAGCTCTATATTATTCCCCCAAGCAGAGAGGTATATTGCCCGCCATGCAGGCCAACAAGAGAATACGTGCTCTATAAAATACCATCTGATATGCACGAGGTAAACACCTAGCACATGTTACTGTTGAGTGTGGAGGTTCAAGCCCTCCTCAAGGCACACATATTGGAATAAAATGTTCAAGGGAAATCAAATGGATACTATGTCTTTCTAGCAAATTGGAAAAAAACAATGGAGTTTGGTTATATATCGATTATAATCGATAGGTACCGATCGAACCGTGCAACCTATGAAATATTTCATAAAAAAAATTATTATGTGCCCATATTCCGACACGATTTCCGATCTATTGTTCTGTATAATAGAGATATTGGGGAATAAGACTCTGAGTCACAGTCGAAAGAATATTATTTTTTATAATTCTAAATTCTTTTTTGCTTTTCATTCATATTTCCTCTTTACTTTTTCTTCAAAAAATTATCTTTTGTGTTTTGCATTTAAACAAAAAAAAACAAGATGCTTTATTTTAATTTGAAATTAGCATCGAATCATAGGGACAATATGAGAGAGAAAGAATAGAAGATTTTTCTAATTGTATAGGGCTATATTTTAGAAAACTACCATAGACCAAAGCTACTCTTGATTCTGATATATTTTGTTCATTAATCACTCCCAATTCTTTCATTTCCTTGTAAAGATCATTCCCTTCATGGGTATGTTCTCCTACTCCACCAAATACCGAAACACCTCCATGAGCCTTAGCAATGTTGTTGATTAATTCTATAATTAACACTATGGCTGAATATTTCTGAGATGTAAATAAACAAGATGTACTCCTATTCATTGACAATATCTTTCGCTTTATCCAAGTAGGATCAGAGGTATCCGCATTATTAGGTAGAATGCCTTCTTCAGTGGGTTATCAGCCAACTCTTAGCACAGAAATGGGTTCTTTACAAGAGAGAATAAATTCTACCAAAGAAGGATCTATAACCTCCATTCAAGTAGTTTATGTACATGTAGATGACTTGACTGATCTCGCTCCTGCTACAACATTTGCACATTTAGATGCTACTACTATACTATCGAGAGGATTAGCTACCAAGGGGATCTATCCAGTGGTAGATCCGTTAGATTCCATGTCAACTATGCTCCAACCTTCGATCATAGGAAAAGAACATTATGAAACTGTGCAAGGAGTTAAACAAACTTTGCAACGTTATAAGGAACTTCAAGATATTATAGCTATCCTTGGATTAGACAAATTATTAGAAGATGATCATTTAATCGTTGCAAGAGCAAGAAAAATTGAACGGTTTTTGTCACAACCCTTTTTGTAGCAAAGGTATTCACTAGTTCCTCAGGTAAATATGTTAGTCTACTAGAGACAATTAGAGGTTTTCAAATGATCCTTTCCGAAGAATTAGATGGTCTACCCGAATGGTCTTTTTATTTGGTGGGTAACATTAATGAAGCTACCGCAAAGGCTATGAAAAGAAACAAAATGAACCTAAGCCTTCATATAATCACTCTCAATCAAGTTGTTTGGGCTTCAGAAGTTCAAGAAATAATACTAACTACTAATAATGGTCAAATGGGTGTATTACCCAACCATACTGCAATTGTAACAGCTTTGGATATAGGAGTCATGAAGATACGACTCAATGCTCAATGGTCCACTATGGCTTTGATGGGTGGTTTTGCCAAGATAGACAATAATGAAATCACATTATCAATAAATAATGTAGAAAGAGGTATTGATATTGATCTTCAAGAGGCTCAGGAAAGTTTTAGAATAGCTAAAGTTGATCGTGTGTGAGTTGAAGGCAAGAGACAAGCAATCGAGGCTGATGTGGCTCTCAAAAGAGCTAGAACACGACTAGAGGTTGTTGATGCTCTTTTGTTGAGATAAATAGATATTAATCTATGAAATTGGAAGTAAATGGATAACGATCATAAAGAAGTATTCAACTTGCCTGAGCCAGTAACTAGGCACATTTCCACCTATGTCCATACGGTCTGCTATTGCAATTTTTTTCTCATTTTTTGTTTCGCCTAAAATGAAGAAATCTATATTTACTTCTATATAAAATTAGAATTGTGGAAAGGTCCTTAGGTCAATCGAAATAAGAAATTGGGTTTCATCATACATACATAACATGATACAATATCACTTGAAAGAAAAGCATTTTTGACAATAAAGGCTACAAAATGACTATTTTGTATTACAAATTTTTTTGTAATACAAAAGTGATTCTTTATGTTTGGCACCCAGGTCGAGTAGACCTCATTCTTGTAAGAGCTATTAACCAATAAATCATAGGGAGGGACTTATTTATGTCACCAAAAATAGAGACTAAAGCAAGTGTCGAATTCAAAGCGGGTGTTAAAGATTAAAAATTAACTTATTATACTCTCGAATATCATACCAAAGATATTGATATCTTAGTAGCATTTCGAGTCACTCCTCAACCTGGAGTACCCTCCGAAGAAGAGGGAGTAGCAGTAGTCGCCAAATCTTCCACTGGTACGTGGATGACTATTTGGACCAATGGACTTACCAGTCTTGATCGTTACAATGGGCGATGCTATGATATTGAACCCATTCCTAGAGAGGAAAATCAATTTATTGCCTGTGTAGCTTACCCTTTAGATCTTTTTGAAGAAGTTTTTATTACTAACCTGTTCACTTCTATTGTAGGTAATGTATTTGGATTCAAAGACTTACGGGCTCTACATCTGGAAGATTTAGAAATTCCTTCTGCTTATTCAAAAATTTTCCAAGGCCCACCACATGGTATTCAAGTAGAAAGAGATAAATTAAAAAAATATGGTCATCCTGTGTTGGGATGTACTATAAAACTAAAATTGGGTCTATTTGCCAAGAATTGTGGTAGAGCAGTTTATGAATGTCTTTGTGGTGGACTTGATTTTACCGAGGATGATGAAAAAGTGAATTCCCAACCATTTATGTGTTGGAGAGTTTGTTTCTTCTTTGTTGAAAAAGCAATTTATAAAGCTCAGACTGAGAAGGGTGAGATTAAGGGACATTAACAGAATGCTACTGTAGGTACATGTGAAGAAATGATGAAAAGAGTAGTATTCGCCAAAGAATTGGGAGTTCCTATAGTCATGCATGACTATCTGACTGGAGGTTTTATGGCAAATACTTTGTTAGCTCATTATTGTCGAGAAAATGACCTACTTCTTCACATTCACCACGGAATGCATGAAATTATTGACAGACAAAGATATCATGGTATGCACTTCTGTGTACTGGCTAAAGCATTATGTATGTATGGTGGAGATCATATTCACTCTAGTGCTTTAGTAGGTAAACTTGAAGGAGAACGAGAAGTCACTTTGGGTTTTGTTGATTTATTATGTGATGATTTTATTGAAAAAGACCGAAGTCATGGTATTTATTTCACTCAAGATTGGGTCTCTATGTCGAGTGTTCTGCCTGTAGCTTCAGGAGGTATTCACATTTGGCATATGCCTGCTCTAACCGAGATCTTTGAGGATGATTCTGTATTAGATTTTGGTGGAGGGACTTTGGGGCACCCTTGGAGAAATGCACCTGGTGCAATGGCTAATCGAGTCACTTTAGAAGCTTGTGTACATGCTCGTAATTAAGGATGTGATCTTGCGCATGAAGGTAATGAAGTGATCCGCGAAGCTACTAAATGGAGCCCTGGACTAGCTATCGCTTGTGAAGTATGGAAAGAAATCAAATTTGAATTTGATACGATTGATCGCTTGTAATCTGATAGTTCTGATTTTAAATGTTTAGTACAGATGCCAAGCTAATAAGATGAGAGGGGGAGGGTGAATCATACAAACTTAATCTTCCATAAAAACAACAGATTCAACCTTGGTAACATATACTTCAGTAATATAACCAAAACTGCCAAACATGCAAACTCAAAAGCATATAAACATCATAACACTCATAACACCAAATTTAATGTGGAAACCCAAATAGGGAAAAACCATTGTGGGATTTCGGACCCACTAAGAAATATACTCTTCTAGAGTATGCTTGGTTAAAAGAAAATCAAGTTAAAGATTACAAACACATTGCTAGATGTGACCTGTTTAAGGGATTTCCCTCATATCTGTTAGGATCTTCACCTTGTTAGAAGTGACCTTGTTAAAGGATTTCAAACACTCAATCAGAATGTCACCTTGCTAGAGGGTTTTACAAATAAGACTTATAAGTCCACTCGGTTAAGAGATTTTCTGTCACTTTACAAGATAACAGTAATAAAAATCTATCTGCAACTTCACATCTAAAATGGTAAAGCAGATTCTTATTTGCTCAATACAATAGGACTAATCTTGTCCATCTGTTGGGCTCTATACTCTATTATTTAAACAAGTTTTCAAGCTTATATGCTTGGTAATCACTATGTAGCATCCCTATGCATACACTTGCCCGCATACATTTTTTACCAACAGTTCCTTATTTATAAACAATTTGCCAACCACTTAATCTCCTTGATCACATTTCCCATGATCAATCATAGCCATCAGATCTTCAAACTTTGACCAGGTTCAATGTATCCTTCGATCTAAAAATGTTTTACCCCACCTTGGAACTTGCATACATTTCTTGGAACTTGTGCTAGGGTATTGTTGTTCAATCTAAGTTGTAGATCTTCCTGTCGATTTTTCTTTGCCATAGATTCTTTAACAAACTTCATTCATGGCATACCAATCATTTAATCATAGCCAACTCATCAACCTCCTTCATTAAATAATGCTTTTATTCATTCAATGCATTTTGTTATTACTCGGTTACAACTCATTAAATACTAAACTTCACTTGGTAGACATACAGCCTTGATTAACTGATAGCGATAACCTTAGGGTTTACCGACTAGGTTCCTTAGGGTTTACCGACTAGGTTCTTTGCTTGGTAACATAGTATAGTATTAACCTTACAATCAATAACATATGTATGATATCAAAACAATCTAAACATCATGATCTCATCATTGTCTAACTCGATAATAGTTGCCCATTGAATAACTTATTCCTCCCCTTATTCATCATATTCTTTCTGTGTCTTTTACCGACATCTTTATACTCATCAAATCATACTTCTCAAGATATGGCAACATCATATTGAATTAGAAAATCAATTTCTTGACATCAATAACAAAATAATAATATTAAGACAATAAACATCCTTAATCAGTTATATCCATAATCATCAACAACCTTCTCAATATCCTTATTGAAATGCCAACAATCTCTCCTTGTTTGTTATAATGCCAAATGCCAACAATCTCCCCCTTTGGCATTGATGACAAAACCAATTGATTTGACTTAATTGATTCGGATTGTTGTGAGATTCTGAAATGCTGAAATGCTCTCCCCCTGTCATCAGAATTCTCTCCATACATTAGTCTTCTCCTCTTTTCTTTAGTCTTCTCCTCTTTTCTTTAGTCTTCTCTCCTTTTCTTCAGTCTTCTCCCCCTTTGACAACAATGCCAGAAAGTAAAGAACTAAAACATAATTTCTTCCTATATGAAGTGATTTCCTGTTGTTATGTGTCAACTTAGTCTCGGTCAGAGCATTTATGTCTTCAATTCTTGTTCCCTATATTGTTTCTTGCACACCTTTAGAAAACATCCTAAAGTATGTAAATCAGCATCAACTTCTAAAAGATATTCTGTAGAGTCATTGAATTGATGCTTTCACCAAACTCGGTCAGTGAGTAGAAGATAGGGGTAAGACCCCTAACTTACTTCTGAGATACTCAAAAGTGTCCCTTGGCAGTGGCTTGGTGAAGATATCTGCTATTTCTTCCTTTGTGCTAACATACTCCAACACCACTTTCTTCTCTTGAGCTTCTTATCTAAGATAATGATATTTGATAGAGATGTGCTTTGTCTTAGAGTGCATAATAGGATTCTTTGAAATGTAAATGGCACTAGTATTGTCACAAAATATAGTTACTAGTTCGGTAACTTTCTCATTTATATCTTCCAATAGTTGTTTGATCCATGCTATGTTGGTACAATTCAATGTTGCAGCAACATATTCAGCTTCTGTTGTTGATTGTGAAACACATCCTTGTTTCTTGCTAAGCCAACTCACTAGTCTTTCTCCTAAAAAGAAAGCTCCTCCACTTGTGCTTTTCTTGTCATCAATGTTGCTTGCCCAATCAGCATCAGTATAAACTTTTAAATCAAAGTCATTTCCTTTCTGATATACTAAGCCATAATCCTTAGTGCCTTTCAAGTATCTGAAAATTCTTTTGATTGTTATCATGTGTGTTTCCTTGGGATCTGCAGAGAATCTTGCAACTATACCTACTGCATGTGCTATGTCTAGCCTATTGTGAACAAAATATTGCAACTTTCCAATCATGGATTGGTAAAGTGTCTCATCAACATATGCAAATTCATCATTATTTGATAGTTTACAGTTTGTAGTCATAGGAGTACTTACTGGTTTTGAATCCTCCATTCCAAATTTCTTCAAGATTTCCTTTATGTACTTGGATTGAGTAATGAAAATCTCATTTTTCATTTGCAGTATCTGTAAACCTATAAAATACTTTATCTCACTGATTAATGACATCTCAAATTCTTTGCTCATTTCATTTCCAAAGTTCTTGCATAAAGAGTCATTTCCACAAAAGATAATATCATCAACAAATATGATTGAGATCGGTATTCGATTTTCATCATTCTTCATGTACATATTGTTGTTTTCACTTGTCCTTATAAAACCAATCTTGATTAGATAAGAGTGCAATCTTTCATACCATGCTCTAGGTGCTTATTTCAGACCATATAAAGCTTTGTTCAATTTACATACCTGATCTTTATTCTTGTCTTCAACAAATCCTTCAGGTTCTTCAATAAAAACTTCTTCTTTTAATATACCATTCAGAAATGTAGATTTGACATCCATTTGATATACCTTGAAATTTTTGAAAGCATCATATGCCAACAATGTTCTTACTCCTTCAAGTCTAACCATAGGTGTAAAATTTTCACCATAATCAATTCCTTCTTCTTGAGCATAACCTTTGCAAACTTGTCTTGCTTTATTTCGAATGACCTCACCATTTTCATTCAGCTTGTTCCTGAAAAATCCACTTTGTACCAATTACATTTTTGTCCTTCGGTCTTGGGACCAGTGTCCATGTGTCATTCTTCTTGATTTGATCAATCTCTTCTGTCATAGCATTTATCCAATCTTCACTGTTAAATGCCTCTTTCACTATTCTCGGTTCAAATTCAAATATCAAACATGTGTTATGTCTCAGTTTGTTCCTTGTCATTACTAGATCATCCTTACCTCCTATAATCTGACTTGATGCATGATGTCTTATGACATACTTGGCTAATACAGGCTTGGTAGGCTCTATATGATCTTCTTCATCACTCGGTAACTGAATATTTTCTCCATTTCCTTCTGTAGTTTTCTCGGTAGGACTTGTCAGTTGAACATAGACAAATTCATCATAATCTTTTAGTTCTTTGGAATTTCCTTCATCATTTCTTTCTGCAAATTCATCAATTTTCACATTTGCACTTTCTACTATTTTGTTAGATGATTTGATTAGACATTTAAATGCTTTACTTCTAGAAGAATAACCTAGAAATGTTCCTTCTTCACTTTTCTGATCAAACTTACCATTTCTATCATCTTTGTGTACATAGCATCTACTTCCAAAGATTTTAAAATAACTTACATTAGGTTTCTTGTCATACCAGATTTCATATGGTGTCTTCAAAGTTCCTTTCTTCAGTTGTACTCGGTTTAGGGTGTAAACTATTGTGCTTATTGCTTCTCTCCAAAATGTTTGTGGCACTTTCTTTTCAATCATCGGGGTTCTGGCACAATCCACAATAGATATGTTTCTTCTCTCAGCAATTCCATTTTGTTGTGGAGTTCTCGGTGCAGAGACTTGTCTTTTTATACCATTATCATTGTAGAATAAGTTGAACTCATCAGATGTGAATTCTCCTCCTCTATCTGATCTAAGACATTTCAGTTGTCTTCTTGTTTCATTTTCAACTCTTGCCTTGTACCATTTAAACATTTGAAAAGCTTCTTATTTTTCTTTTAAAAACATAATTGACATCATCCTTGACTAATCATCCACAAATAATATGAAATATTTATCACCATAATAACTTTAAACTTTCATAGGACCACAAAGATCAGTGTGCACAAGATCTAAAATTCCCTTAGAAGTGTAAGACTTACTTGTAAAGCTTGATCTTGTCATTTTACCCATCTGGCATCCTCAGCACATAGCGTTCTCAAATTTCTCAAGACTCGGTAGACCTCTTACTCAGTGCTTCTTACTTATTTTGATCAGATTATCAAAATTTACATGACAAAACCTTTTATGCCATAACCAAGTATCATCTATCTGTGCATACAAACATTTATTCTGAGTTGAGTCAAGGTGAAATGTGTTACCTTTTGTTTGTGTCCCGGTAGCAGCTAAATTTCCATTCTTGTCATGAACTTTGACAATTCCTTTCTGAAATTCTATTCGGTATCCTATATTGTTTAGCTGTGCTACACTCATAAAATTGTATTTCAAACCTTCAACCCAATAAACATCATTGCATCTTGCATTTTCAAGAAGTTTTATGGATCCTTTACCTTTTACCGGACATGGTGCATCATTACCAAATCTTACATAGCCTCCATCATAGTCTTCTAACATAACAAACTTGTGTTTATCACCTGTCATGTGATGTGAGCATCCACTATCTATGATCCCAGAATCATTAGTATTTATGTGAGATATTAAGGCTTTTTCTTCATACCTTTCTTCATCTGATCCATCTTTAATAGCCACATAAACTACTTCCTCTGTATCAGTTTCATCTGATTTATCATCATTGGATTCCTCATCGGCTATTAAGCATAACTTTCTATCTCTTCTTTTTGAAGTCTCAGTGTCCTCTATAATGATTATCTTTCTTTCTATCATCTCGGTAATCTCTCTTCTCAGTCGAATCTATGTCAGGATAGTTAGAAGCCATATGTCCTATCTTATCACAATTGAAACATTTCAAAGGTAGTTTTCCTTTATGCTTGCCTTTGCCTCTCAGTAACCTTCTGGCTAAAAGTGCTTCAAACTCTTCTTGTTTTCTGATTTCCTCATATAGTTTGTGTACTTCCTCCATGTTCTTATGAAATCTTTCACTTGCTCCACTGTGATCCCCTTTAGTGTACTTACTCATTCTATCATTGTAATCATCAGATTCACCAATATGAAAAGAACTAAATGCAGATTCAACTTTATTTACCGAAGACCCACTGTTATCAAAATTACTTAACTCAAATGCATGTAGCTTACCAATAGTAGCATCTAAAGAAACTGGCATATTGGGTACAGACCTTAGTTCATTGATTGTAGAGACTCGGATTGCATTCGCCGGTAGAAGGGTTCTTAACAACTTACTTGTTATATCCTTTTCTTCAATAGTTCCACCTACTCCTTTGATTTGATTGACAATCTCCTTTAGTCTTGTACTATACTGGGTTATGTTCTCACCTTCATTCATCCTCATAGATTCAAGTTGTCCTCTTAGACTATCCACTTTTGCTCTTTGAACATGTTCATCTCCACCATACACAGATATGAGCTTGTCCCACATTGCCTTTGCATCATTGCATCCTTCTAGATCATTAAACTTTGAATCGGTTAATGCAGATGTTATTTCAATCATTGCTTTAATATGTTCTTGCTTTGCCTTTATCTCTTCCATTGTCAATGGATAGGTGCTCGGTGTGATGAAATCATTCTCCAAATAATATACAACATATTCTCCAACTCCTAATAGGTGTAGCTTCATCCTTTTCTGCCATGTAGAGAAACTTGACTTGTTTAGCTTCGGTGCATCCCTCTTATACATCTTTGGATCTTTGCCTCAAGTACCTTTAAACTTTTTCTTCCGAAGTCCAAAGTTCTGATACCAATTGTTACTAAACTTCACTCAGTAAACATACCACCTTCATTAACCGATAGCGATAACCTTAGGGTTTACCGACTAGGTTCCTTAGGGTTTACCGACTAGGTTCTTTGGGGTTTACCGACTAGGTTCTTTGCTCGGTAACATAGTATAGTATTAACCTTAAAATCAATAACATATGTATGATATCAAAACAATCTAAACATCATGATCTCATCATTGTCTAACTCGGTAATATTTGCCGATTGAATAACTTATTCCTCCCCTTATTCATCATATTCTTTCTGTGTCTTTTACCAACATCTTTATACTCATCAAATCATACTTCTCAAGATATGGCAACATCATACTGAATTAGAAAATCAATTTCTTGACATCAATGACAAAATAATAATATTAAGACAATAAACATCCTTAATCAGTTATATCCATAATCATCAACAACCTTCTCAATATCCTTATTGAAATGCTAACAATCTCTCCTTGTCTGTTATAATGCCAAATGCCAACATAATCGAGTGAATTTCATTTGTTTGGTCCCTTAATCAAATCAAACTGGGCTCAATATTTTCTTTTAAGATTGAGCTGAATACCAAATGTAGAGGAATAGATAATTCCTAGAGGAAAGAAATTTACCTCTTACCTACTAATATAGAAATATATTTTTTGGATTATTCGATGGGGTCGGTGGATCACTACATCCAGGCCCAAGGAGAAAGGGCCTTCAATCTCTTCTAGCCACGTGCTCAAAGGAGGTTCAAAATTTGTTATCTTTAACAAATTCAATCCCGATCAAATCTCTTCTAATCTATATAAAAGCTCATTTTGAATTGGCTTTGTCCGGAGCTTTAATAAAAAAATATCTACAATAGCATACTACGTAAGAATAGATATTTTATTAAGTCGATTGTTCATTATTTTTCATGAATCATCGTGAATTTGTTGGACAGATCAGAAAGAACCTGTTGGAGACTTCCTTTTCTCTTTTTTGATCAGAAGCGGAATTTGATTCAAGGAATCAAATGTATATGAAATACATTATATATATATATGTATATATATATATATATATATAATAGTATTCTATTTGAACAAATAAATGAATTACAATGATAAGATCGAATTAATTCTCGATTAAGTCGAGTGAGTCAGATGGATAAAAAAAAAAAAATTGAAAAAGAAAAAAAATGGAATAAAAAAGAAGCAAAATTTGTATTTTATCTGTTAAAAGTTGTACATTAACAATATGTAGAAAAAGTATAGGAAAATGTGTGAGGAAAACAAAAAACAAGGATTCTGAATATATCGAAACAACCCCCATAGAAAACGGATACAATTCAGAACATTTTAAGCATTTATGGTTTTTGTGCCAGAATTGTGAGACCCTTATATATAAGAAATCTATGGTAGGGGTCGACACTCCTTGGGTGCCTCTTTCCACGTCACTTTATTCAATCTAGTCATGCTTACATGGTACTCTATGACCAAATAAAACATGCCCTCGAATGGTAAAACTTCCGCCATGTGAAGAACGACCTGCATCAATTCGGCAGACAATTGGACGACCACATTGTGCATAGAGTCAAAATTAAAGTTGGGGCTCTAATGGAGATCCTAGAAATAGACAATGTTGACCCCTGTGTGCCAATTTCACAATCTATGGAAAGGGAATGGGCTACAGATAGGGTTCCAGACCTCAACGTACCAGTGCAGGATGAAGCCATGGGATGGACTACCCCATCTATGCCAGCCTTTGATGCACCTGTAACTCAGACCTAGGAAGACACCGCCATGGTTGAGTAAAATTATTCTGACTTTGTTTTTTGCTAATCAAAATATGCTCTTTTTTTATGGGTGGAAAATCTTACGGCAACCGGTATGACCCAAAAAATTTGACTACACCTTGCTTTCTGATGTTGGCTCTTGCGTTTATTTCCAGTGGTATACTAGAACCTGTAGAGGAATCATCCTCTTAGCTTGTCGGCTAGCACTACTATTGGAGACTTTTCTTTTTTATGAACCGGTCATGAAGACAACAGACCAGTATCAAAGTATTGGTACAACATAACCAGAAACCGGTTGTGGCATCTCCTCAGTGTTTTGACAACTAGATTCCCGCTTCTCAGTCTCCACGGCAATCGATTGTGAGGTTTGGTTTTTATGGTTTCCTCTGGTCCCATCCCGACCAGTTACTCCAATTTTGGCCCCTAAGAGGCTCATTCTATGGGCAGAACCTATCTATCTCTCTGGATTCGAGGGGCTTCTTCTCATAGCCCCTTTTCCTTTTTACATTGTATATGAGCAAGGATATAGGGTTTTCTTCCTGATTCTTTCCCTATTGAGCTATTGAATCAGTTTTCTTATCTATATATATATATATATATATATATATATATATATATATCAGTGGCTTGCCACTTTTTCCAAAAAAAAAAGGTGTTTGTGCAGAATGTGGAGCAACTCTACAAATGACTAGTTTAGAGCGAATTGAACTATTAATTGATAATGGCACTTGGCATCCTATGAACACGAATTTATCTAGTATAGATGTTTTAGAGAAAAAACATACGACATTTGACATCAAAATGGTTTGAAAGGTCTCAAATTTATTGCACAAATTAATTTCTAGCAAATATTTTTACAAAGAATTTTTTAAAATTAAATATTACAATAAAGCATTGAGAATATTAGTAGCATACAACAATACACTTGTTAATATCCTTAAGGTTGCACTAGAATCAAAATTCATAAAATATTTGAATTTAGATTCAAAAGAAACTATTAAGATACTACAAGATATTATTCATACGGGGTTGAAAACAGTTCAATTTGTACTTTTTGAAATATGTCAAAAAAAAAATTTAAAATGAATTATATAGGTTTGCGCTTTTAAATAAAGCATTTGAAAATGAGAAAATTTCTAGCTTGCTTGCTCAAAATTTGGAAGATAGGAGGGATGACGAGTTTGAAATCATTTCTATAGAATTCTAGAAAATGGCGCTTAAACTTCAAAAATTCCTCGGTTTAAAATTACTATTTAAATTAAATATACAATTAGCCGACATAAAAGAACAATTACTATCACAAGATAAGTTCTTGAAAGTAGTGGTGACAAGCTTAGTGAAAAGAGAACTTTATTTTCTGGAAGACAAAAGAAAAACAAAGAAAATAAAAAAAATATATTTCTTTTTTATCCAGGAACTGACCCAGAGATAGATTACTTTTTATGGCTGCGAACAAATATGGCGATCTATTTGATGGAAAGATATCTAGCTTTGAAACAATTTAAATATTGGTTTAGAAATCGTTATTGTGGTTTACTGAAAGAAGAAGAATTTCCTCGGTTTGGTTATGATATTCTAATAGAATACATTAAAAAAACAAGATCGCTATGAATGTTATAATATGATAGATCATATCATGCAAGATGATCTACACTATAGTACAAATTGTGTTGAGTTATTTCACCAAATAAATCTCTTGTTCCATCACAAGAACAATGAAAAAGATTATGACAATAATTTTTTATCGTATACTGAAAATACTAAGGGAATTTATTTCTATTTACTAGAGATAATGAAACAGTTTTCTACATTAACACTAGATTGCAAAGATAAATTTCCTAAGAAAAAAGGAAGAGATCCTAAAGATACTGAAGATATTGAAGATATTGAAGATATTGATGAGGAGGATATTGAAGAAGAATATCCTTTAACTTATGACTCTTTAACTAAAGAAGAAAAAGAATATGTTAACACTAACATGGAACTAATTAAGAGTACACTTAATCTAGGAAAGGAATAATTTATAGCAACAGAAGAACAATCTTATCAAGATTATAACACTTCCTATAAAAAAGAAACAGGTTTACCCGACGTTACTCAAACAGGCGTAGGTGAAATAAATGGTATTCTTGTTGCACTCGAAGTTATGGATTTTTAGTTCATGGGAGGCAATATGGGCTTGGTAGTGGGTGAAAAAATAACCCATTTAATATAGTTTGCTACTGAGAATTTTCTTCCATTAATTCTCGTATGTGCTTCTGGCGGAGCGCGCATGCAAGAAGGAAGTTTTAGCTTAATGCAAATGAATAAAATAGTTGTTGTGTTGCATACATATCAAAAGGAGAAAAATTTACTATATATTTTAGTTCTTACATCTCCAACAACCAGTGCAGTCACTGCTAGTTTTCGGTATGTTGGCTAATGTCACGATTGTTGAGCCTAATGCATACATTGGATTTGTAGGTAAAAGAGTTATTGAATAGACATTAAACCAGATAGTAGATGATGAAGATCAAATATCTAATTCTTTATTTAATTTTGGAATTTTTGATAGCATGGTTCCACAAGTTCTTTTAAAAATTGTTCTAAGCGAGACAATTGAAATATACATGTATAGTGATTGAAAGGTCGAAATAATTCATTCTATTTTAAGATTCCCAAAAATAAGTCCTGAGGCCTTAAGAATTATTTTTTGGGGGATCAAAATAACAGAAAGTTTTTCAATTATATAGAGGTTTTTACCTTTTTATAGTATAAATTTATATTAGTTTATAGTATAAATTTATACTAGAAATAATTTATTTATCTATAATACATTCTATTTTTCTATTATTCTAAACGTAAATATATACTAGGAAAAAGGTAATATATAATAGAAAAAACTTATGTTGATTATAACAGATTATATCTTTTATTCTAAACGTACTACCAAAAATGTAAATGTATTTATATACATCTATAATTCATTTATAGAATAATAATTCTATCAATTTTCAAATTCACATTGGAAAACTAAAAGAAAAGAAATAGTAAGAATGTTTTCTATCATAAAAACCATTTTCTTCTTTTTTTCATTTTGTATCAAATAGGAATAGTGTGGTAAAGGTAATTTACTTATTACGTTGTAAAGTGAGATCAAAAAAATAGCATAGAAAAGGTTTTTAGTGGGCTTTCCTCCGAGCTTTGTGAAGGCCCCATATCTGCATTTTTTCTAACAAAAAATCGTTTAAATCCATTTTTAAGAGAAAAATGACCAAAAAAAAATGTTTTTTTTTTGTTTTTGGCTTCTATAAATGCGAAAGAGTGAAAAGGAGAGTAGTTGAGCATGGACGTAGAAAATGTGTCGAAAGTGCCCTATCAAGGGCCCGAAGAGGAGGAAGCAAACTGGGTCGAATTATATCACCGATTTTTTGGGGAGATATATTTTCCTAGCTAGACCACTCGAAAAACAATCAACTGATCAAATCATGAAAAGTATGATTTATTTAAATCAAGAAGATCAAACAAAGAATTTAATTTTTTTTCTTCACTATCGAGGTGGAGAAATGTTACAGGGAGTTGTTGTTTACGATACTATGCAATACGTAACAAGGGATGTATTTACAATAGGTATCGAGTTAAATGCTTCAATGGGAGTTTTCCTTGTACACAGGGGGACGTTTACTAAACGAGTAATGACCCAAAACACTTCAATTATGATCCACCAACCTCATATGTCTCCTTATGATCGTTGTGCCACTTCAATAGAATCAAGCTTCGATTCAGAGTATCTGGGCCTTTTGCGGTCGATGTTGTGCAAACTTATTTAAGAAGAACAAAGCAAGATTTTGTTCTTCTTAAAAGCAATATCAATCCATGTGTTCATCCATGATGAAGGCATGCATAACATATTAAAAGCAATACCAATCCTTGTGTGATACTTCAATCTAAGGGTTTCACATCTAAAGTAACATTTTTTAATTTGCACTTTCATCATTGTTTTGGCATTATGTCCTTTTGAGGACAAGCTCTCTCTTTCATCAACCATTGTTGTAGTGGAGGTGGTAATACCAACATGGGGTTTGACTTAGAAAATTCCCTATATAATACAACACTTTTCCCCCATTTTTATGTCCACAAGTTCACATCTAATGATAAAGAGTATTACAAGTACATAGAGAAGATGACAATAGATAGTCCTATATTTTGAATAGATGAGGAACACCTGGACTAGGACATCCTCACCTGGACTAGGACACCCTCCAACCTTGTTTGACACTTTTTGGTCTAATTTCGAAGAGACAAACCTATGGGACCTCTTTACTATGAATCTTGTAACAAGGGTAAATGAATCCTTATCAAGGACACAAAACTAGTGAAAGGGGAGGAATAGATCTTTTTCTAAGGATATCTACCTCCATAACAAAAGAAGATCTTCAAATGAAGATACCATCTCCAATTCTAAAAGGGGAAGGATAACCTTACAATTAATACACACCCTCCCAAGAGATATGAGAGAGGATTCTTGATGAAAGATGCATAATTTCAATACTAAGGAGATATATTTACAAAATATATACACTTTCAAGAAAGGAAGAGGCCCTAATCAAGGATGCACACCTCCAAGAAAGGAGGAAATCCTCATGAAAGAAATACAATTCTATGAAAGGAAGGAAATATCTATAGAAGATACATCTCAACATAGGTAAATTGGATCCTTATAAAAGAAACATGTTTTTAAACTACTCTTGCCCCCCACTATATAGACAAGATTAATTATACCATATGCTATTATATTTCTACCCAAGTATGATTGTACATGAAAATGTGACACCAAGAATGAAAATGAGCCCCCAGTAGGTAAGATATAAATTGTACATATTGAGGAGCAACATAATAGACAAAAAATCTATCCAAATATATGAGAAATTGAACTTATAAAAAGTTTAATGTCTTGTTTTATAGGAATGATACCATTTCAAATGAGTTTGTAATTTCTCTCTTGAAGGTTCTATAATTGGTAGTGGTATGACCATATATACGATGATAAGAAAAAAAGAAATATATATGGTCACCTTGTCTAGTTTTGTATTCTTTTAAAGGTGGACGACTGATCAAATAGTCTCTTAGGAATCTTAACCACACTTGGTCTTCTCTAGGTAAAGGAAATTGGTTAGGTACTATGCCAATATGTGAAGGAAATTGTTTTTGTGTGTTGGGAGGTAATAAAGGATGGGGTGTAAGGAAAGGAGAAGTGGGAAATATAATGCCTTCTCTATGATAGTGAGGCATGGGTTCTATAGGGACCTTAATTTCTTGTTCCATACATCCAAGAACTTGTGCATTATATCCTTGTTTAGAAAGCATGTTAAAATGAACATTATAATGTGTATGCAACTCTAATGGGGAAGGACTTTCATCATAAACCTCATTGAAATCAGTTATGTAAGAATGTTTTAAATGGCTAAAAGGATGAATAGATGAATAAGAATTGAACCTTGTAGGAGTATGCACATATTTATTACCATTATTCATTCCCATTTAGGAGATAGGGGAGTCCTCTTTTGTTATATTGTTCTTATGAGTATCACCATTGTTTTCATATTGCAATGTCTTGTCTTGTCTTGTCTTAATGTAATATTAGGTGACACAAAATTAAGGAACTGAATAACATAATGTTGCATTGAAATGTCTTGATAAATAAGGTAGCATCTAGGAGATAAATAGGCATCTATGTCCATCAATTTGTTGAGATTTGCATTATCAATGTTTAAAGCATGCTCGTTTTGCATCGATGTATCCTTATGAGTGTGGTAAATTATAGGAGATTAAACATCATTATTATTAAATGCTTCATCTTTAGGAGAGATCATTGAGAGAAGTGTTAACAGTATCCTTTTATTGCATCATAAATTTCTCATGAATAAGAGAAGATTTGGGAGAGGGACAAGCATGGTCATCAAGGATTCATCTCTTGAAGGAAGAACACTAGAATGGATAGAAGGTAAAGTGTTATTAGGGAAAGTGGTAACCATGCCAACCTTTTGTGTCAAAATTTTCTCA
Organism: Cryptomeria japonica; assembly: GCF_030272615.1. Lineage (NCBI taxonomy): Eukaryota > Viridiplantae > Streptophyta > Pinopsida > Cupressales > Cupressaceae > Cryptomeria > Cryptomeria japonica. Next base: position 139,842,635 of record NC_081406.1, read on the forward strand.
TGGTTAGGAGATGGATGAAGTGATAGAAGGGAAACTAGGCTACTATCACATGTATAAAATATCTTCATTGTAAAACTAGAAAAGTGATCAACTAATTAAGCACATAATGATATATTCATGAAACAATCTTGGTTTATACACCAAAGTGATATGAGATAACAACTATGTGATTAATGAAGCAATATGAAATAGCAATGTTGTGATTTAATTAATGAATGCAAGTACATAAGAAAGAGGATTCAAAAATAATTGCAAGCATGAACCATGTAAATGCACATATAAATTAGATATGTACATGCAAATTAGAAGTTATGTAGAACATCGGATTTTCCAAAATGATATGTATGGAAATAAGATCCTAGGCCTATGAAAGTAAACTAAGATCTCAAATGTCCATATCATAACACTTGAACATGAAGAGGTTCAACTGCAATCCTAACAAGAGAGTTTAACACTTTGATTTTGTTCCTTTGTTGAAATGGATTTGAGATTGTGAAGTGTATGTGAATGAGCTAGGTTAAATGATAGGAATCTAATAACTTAGAAGTAACAATGAAATGTAGAACTGTAAATTAACATAGTAGCTCTAATCTAGAAAGAGAGTGCAGAAAGGAACAAGTGACAGAAATATGATCCTAAATATGCCACAAATATCCTGGGGGAACCCCAATCATGGGTTGTTTGTACCAATAGAAAGTTTCAAATTCACAATGAGGAGGTCTTGTAGGTCTATCTCTCCAAGATTTTCAAAAAAACTACTAGACACGGTTGGAGGGAACCCCTTTCCAAGTGTTTTTGCATGACCAAAATATTGGACTATCACTATCTTCTCTACCCTCCTTTAACCTCCTCCATTGTTGGATCTAAAGTTGTACACACCAAAATGGGGGAATATTGTTGTGCTATATTGGGGTTTGTCTAGGTCAAACCTTGTGTTACCACCTCCATAACATTTATGATTGATATAAAAGAGACCTTATCCTTAGTAGTACAAAGGCTAAATGATAATGAAATGTTAAAATAATAATGTTAATACCTAAGGAAATGAAATGGTGATGATGCAGTTCTCTTTAGACAATTCCTTCAGGTGTTAATGTAATAACATGGTAACAAAAACATAAAAACATGAAATCATACTTGAATGTAGGTAGTTGTAGCTTGCTTATCAATGTGATAAATGCTCATATCTGAAGTGCTTTCTTGATAATGTTAGATCAATTAGAATATAGCTTGTAACTTATGAATAATAAAAGATGTACTTTATATAGGGCTCACAAGGTATTTCCAAACCTAGGCTAATAACTAACAGTCAGATAAAAAGATTGGGACTAGATCATGAATGATGAATGTTGACACTCATGCTTAAATGTGGGTCCCTTTTAGAGGAACTAGGGCACTAGGCACCCTAATCCACTTTAAAGGGGACAACAAAAGGGGTGGTAGTGCATCGGGATCCATGTAATATGCTACCTTGTTTTGCCTTTGATTTTTTTTTTTGTTTTTTTTTTTTTGTTTGCAATGTGTTTATAGAAGTAGAAAATATACAATATATGTGTTTGACAATAATGATATTCGAGAAATGAAATAACTCAAAAACCCACAATATTTAAGAAACTAAATAAGTTGAAATAACTCTAAATTCATTTTAAATTTATAGATACAATATCTCATCGAAATAAGAGCAACCCAATTCGTGAATTATATTAGGAAGTCATCACAAACATGTCCAAAAAATATGATTGACTTTGATAATCTTATGTACTTGCAGCTAGCTCATAATGTCTCAAAAATGGATGCTACAATCAAATTTGAGCTCTATTGCTAATAAAATTAAAACATAGTGCAACAATAACCCTAGACACCACTCCCAAGCCAAACCAACAATGCCAAACCATAATTGCAAGCTCTAGAAAACCTAATGCCACCCCAAAATGTATGGCTAGCTAAAAGAAAGGTATGACCAGCCAGGGAGGTCACAACAACAAACAATATCTTCAAAAACCTCCTTCAATCGGCCTGCACGAGTCTAATATGCAATTATCTTTTTTCCAAAATGAATATAAAACTCCACAAATAGGATATGAAACCACCAAGAAATCCTCCAAATTGGATCTTTCACCAATGTGGAAGATGTCACTTGTAAGGGATTCATCCACACAAACCCTTGGAAGAATCAACTCCAACAATAAAAAGAAATATCAAATATCAAATTCAACATACCAAATGAGCTCTCCATCACCCTTTTTTATAATCATTTTAGGGAACTTTCCAGAAACTCCCTTTTAAAAATCACTTTATTAATTTATTGTCTTTTAACTCCAAAAGTTGTTTAAGTTACTTTTAAAACATTTCTAGCACTTAAATTCACTTTTAAGCATCCCATCATATAAAACTTTCCATTCTCTTTCCAATGAGATATAACACCAAGGTGATTGATAAATAAATTTAAATAAAAAGATAACCTTAGTGAAAATAATTAAATTTAGCACAATAATACACCCAATTAGCAACAATGGTCGAAATGCATTGGAATTGAAAATCGACTATGTAGGAGTAATCCTGATGATGAAATATGATAAACAAAACCAACTAGGTGACTTATTAAAAATAGATGCTCCCTCCAAGAATCTTGGAGCCCAAAACAAAAGCTAAAAATAACATTTGAAAGCATCGTATGACTCCTCTAAACCACTTGAGATCATCAGTAATGTCAAATTGCCCCTCTAAACAAGTTGACATAAACCTAGAAAGTCAACAACAATTAGCATTGCTAGAGAACCTAAAAATGGGGACATTACAATAGTGCAAAAAACTCTTAGTATGGATTGTCTACTTGTTTTAAAGATGGAGTTCCTTATGAACCCCTTTGCCTACTATGGGCAGCTAATTGTAATGCCACTTTTCTCCAATTGTACATTGTGTGCCCCTTTTCCCATGCACATAGCTCACCAAACCACCTCCTTCCTTGAGTGATTTGCATGTCTTGTTCAAGTATTGCATGAGTTTATTACATAACCTTTTAAATGGTGGTTTCCAAACCATCATATTCTCTCACAAAAAAATCCTTTTAAAATAAATAATTATTCCTCCCTTTTTAAAAGATTTTTTATAAATATCCTTTATTAATCAAACGACCATAATATCCTTTAATTTTTATCTCCCTTTTTATATTCTGAAGGGTTATTTCATATCTTTCTCTTGTCTTGGGAAAAGTCACATAACAATTAACATTAAGCATTAGCGAATATGGTTGGATATTTTACTTCTATATCTACTTAGTTGATAAATGTATGATGTCTTTTGACTTAGTAACCTACAAAATGTTATATACTTAGAAGTAGGACATTGTTTGATATTATTAATGTGATTTAATTCTTGCCTAATAAATAAAGTGTTTCTTACTAACACATTGGTTGATTTATAAGTTTGAATTGGTTTATGCATGATAACTCAATGATGAATGAATAGTACCAAACCGGTACTGAGAGGGGGGGTGAATCAGTACAGACAAAATACTATCCTAAACTAGTTCAACGATAATTACTCCAAATAACTGGCAAACAGTGACACCGGTTTGAAACAGAGTGCAACCGGTAAAACCCGGAACAATTAAAACAATCATAAACCAGTTACCCACTTAGCTTTCCACTCAACTCAAAACTACACTACCATTTCACCCTTATGCAAGAACAGGTAATCTATCATCATATCTTCACAACAGCCAGTTCAACATGTTTTATTGACAGGCATAAAACACAGAACCATCATATGCTTAACAAGCAATAACAAAGCATCACAAGATAAAAGTATCACACATGACACACATATTTTTCATGTGGAAACCCAACTGGGAAAAACCACGGTGGGGATGAATACCCACAAGCTATTTTTGAACTCTTTGGAAGTCCGCTATGTTAAGAGCCTTGTCTGGTTAAAGACATTACAAAATGTTATGCTAGGAACCGATCTTGTTAAAGATCTCTCGGTTAAGGGATGGCTACAATACCCAGTTAAGGGTTAAACCCTGTTAAGGGTACCTTGTTAGAGGATTTCAAGAACTCAATAGCTAAAGGATTTCCAGAGCTCTCTAGCTTTCCAGATCTCAATAACTTCGAGTTACCCTATTAAGGGATTTACAACAAGCCGCTTAAGGCTACCCTATTAGGGGATTTTCCCACTGTTGAGGTGGTTAGAAATCAACAGGTATTACAATGATCTAGTAACAGCACTCAATGCCAATGCAGATCTGCTTAAGCTCCTCTTCACCTTCTACACTTACATTCTGCAGGTATCACTTCTCTCCTCTGGTCTGGCAAGAATTGCGTATCCCTTCCCTTGGATACTCACACACAACTTTTTTACCAACCTGTTCTGAAAGAATCACAACATTGACCTTATAGGACAACAGACAGGTCGGTAGCATAAACCCTAAACCCTAGACCTATTAGGTTAAGGAATTCAAACAGTTCAATCCTGATCGTTGATCATACTGTATTGAATGCAACAGATCTTGAATAAATCTCAATACATTCTCCATCATTCATAATCCACCAATTTCATGGCGGTTGATAATCCATCACGCGTTTTCACCATTTACAAACTTCACACATTCCCGAGGTAGATAGGGATAGTCTTCTTCATGCAAGATCCTTCACACCCACAAGGCTGACGTGGCAACATGATCTGTTCTTTGTTATACTACTAACTCATCACACAAATATCACCGATTGAGTCACACAGGCTTGAGGTACTCCAACCGGAAATCCTAAAGTGGAAACTACCTACCAACCGGTAGTCATACAATGCTTCCATGTGTCGGTTCCCATGACTACATGTCGGTTCACCTTGAACAAATATACTGCTTTACTTTGGCATATATACCAGTTCTCACATATGTTGGTTCTCTCTTCATATCACATATTGACATCAATGACAACATACAATATCATTATGTCCTCATACTGGTTCACATAATGCCAACAATCTCCCCCTTTGGCATTGATGGCAATATACAAAGACATCTCTCTGCGTCGCATCTTTTCCCCCAATTTTTGCAGATATCTTCTCCGCTTTACATCTTCTCCCCCTTTGACAACAATGCCAAAGTGGAGGCACAAGTTTCCCTGTTCCATTATGCTGCTCCCCCTGAGGAGTAGCATCCTTCAACACATCAATCCTAAACAAAGATTTTGACTATGCAATACATGACTGATGTGGAGCATATACCTTTAGTTCGCCTCTTGAAGGGGCAGTACCCCTAATTCACCTCTTAAGTGTGTAAATGTAGTCTTTGGGAGAGGCTTGGTGAATATGTCTACTAACTGCTCCTTATTGACCACATGCTCCAGTGCAATCTCTTTGTTCTGAACCTTTTCCCTCAAGAAATGAGACTTAAGCTCAAAGTGCTTGGTTCTAGAATGTAAAAGCAGATTCTTTGAAATATTGATAGCACTTGTATTATCACAGAATATACTTACCGGTTCAGATACAAGGATTTTGAAGCCATTTAATACATGCTTCATCCAGATTGTTTGAGTGCAGTTCATGAAAGCTGCAACATACTCCGCTTCTGTTGTAGACTGAGAGATACAACTCTGCTTCTTACTCATCCATGAGACTAGTCTACCACTGAGAGAGAATGCACCACCGGTTGTGCTTTTCCGGTCATCCACATTACTAGCCCAATTAGCATCTGTGAACACTTTCAAGTTGAAGTCCTTGCTATATGGATACCACAATCCATAGTCAACAGTTCCCTTCAGATGCCTAAGAATCCTCTTGACTGCAACCAAGTGGGATTCTCTTGGACTTTTCTGGAACCTTGCAGTAATGCCAACTGCATGTGCGATATCCGATCTGCTATGCACTACATAATGCAACTTACCAATCATTGATCGGTATTCCTTCTCATCAACCAATGCAAAATCATCCTCTTTTGATAATTTGCAACTGGTCACCGTCGGTGTACCAACCAGTTTGCTATCTTCCATGCCAAAGGTCTTCAACACCTCTTTGACATACTTGGACTGAGTGATAAATATTCCATCCGTCATCTGTTGGATCTGTAGTCCAATGAAGAACTTAATCTCCCCTATGAGTGACATCTCAAACTCTTCCTTCATCTCATTAGCAAACTCATGACTCATCTTATCATCTCCACCAAAGATAATGTCATCAACAAATACCTCACAGATCAGGATCTGATCTCCTTTAGACTTCAAGTAGATATTGCTATCTTCACTTGTTCTCTCAAATCCAATCTTCACAAGATGGGAATGAAGGCACTCATACCATGCCCTAGGTGCATTTTTTAAACCATATAAGGCTTTATGTAGCCTACATACCATGTCACTATCTTCAGATAGGGCAAACCCATCTAGTTGCTCAATATACACCTCCTCTTCAAGTACACCATTTAGGAATGCATATTTTACATCCATTTGATATACTTTGAAGCCTTTAAAAGCTGCATATGCAAGAAGCATATGAACTCCTTCCAATCTGGCTACAGGAGCAAAGGTTTCTCCATAATCTTCTCCTTCTTCTTGAACATATCCTTTGCACACCAATTTGGCTTTGTTCCTAATCACGGTGCCATCCTCATTCAGCTTGTTTCTGAACACCCATTTGGTGCCAATGACATTTTTATGCTCCGATCTGGGTACCAAGCACCATGTACCATTTTTCTCTATCTAGTCAAGTTCCTCTTCCATTGCCTTGATCCATTCTTCATCTTTATGAGCCTCTTTGAGTGATTTAGGCTCAAATTCAGAGATCATACATGAGTTTTCTCTGATCTTTCTTCTTGTAAGGATTCCTGCATCCTTATCTCCTATGATCTTCTTAGGATCATGATTCAGCTTAACATACCGAGGAATAGTCTTGACTGGTTCTTCTTGTTTTTCCTCTTCATCCTCATCTTCATCAGTATCAGCATTCACTGGTTCAGGAACACTGTTATTGGTACTTGGTTGACTAACAACGGTTCCCAGAAGGTTGCAACCGGCTCATTTACAGCTTGCTCAATGTCGGTTTCCTCCGGTTTCTCAGAGGTTTCATCAACTCTCACATTGATGCTTTCAATAATTCTCTAAATCCTATTGTTGAAACACTTGAGAGCTATACTCTTGGTGGAATATCCTAAGAATATTCCCTCATCACATTTTGCATCAAATTTGCTCCGGTGTTCACTCCTCTTGATGTAACATTTGCTACCAAACACTCTAAAGTAGCTAACCATGGGTGTCTTACTGGTCCAATACTCATATGGAGTTTTATCCTTACCTTTCTTGATGAGTACCCGGTTCATTATGTAGACTGCAGTGCTAATCACTTCTCTCCAAAAGGTGTGAGCTACCTTTCCTTGAATCAACATGGTTCTAGCTGCTTCAACCACAATCCGGTTATTCCTCTCTGCTAGGCCATTTTGTTGTGGAGTCTGGGGGCAAATAATTGCCTCTTGATGCCAAATTCTTCACAATACTTGTTGAATTTCCTGGAAGTGAATTCCCCTCCTTGATCAGTTCTGAGACACCTGATCCTTTTACCGCTTTCCTTCTCCACTAATGCTCTGAAATCTTTGAACTTCACAAAGGCTTCAGACTTGTCTTTCAAGAATGTGACCCACATCATTCTTGAGCAGTCATCAGTGAGAATCATGAAGTACCTATCACCCTGCACACTTCTAGTTTTCATAGGACTACACAAATCAGTATGCACAAGATCAAGCAAGTTGTCAGCAGTGAAATATTTACCTTTAAAGATTGAGGAAGACATTTTCCCCAATCGACACTCTCTACACAAGGTATTATCCGGTTTGCTTAGCACCGGCAACCCTCTAACTACCTTGATCTTACTAGCCTTCACTGTAGGTCCTAGAGACAACTGAGAGGTGGGGGGTGAATCAGCTGTCTAATAAATTCAAACCAAAAACTTATTAACCAACTTAATGCTTAATATCGGTAAATCAGTTAAGTATGCCGGTAGACAATGTTAACAGTAAATTGCTATACCGGTAAGAATTAATGCATGAAACATAAGCACAAAGTCATCCACAACACATGACACCAATATCTGTATGTGGAAACCCTATAAGGGGAAAAACCACGGTGGGAAACCTTACCCACAATCAGATGATACTACTGTAGATAGTAAGTGTACAAGAGGGGTCTGCACATGCAAAAAGGCCAACAGCCTAGAGCTCACTGCTCAATCACAAATGGGAGTCACACTGACTACAGTTGGATGGTTAAATCCAATAAGAATGTACTGCACAAAATAGCATCTTCATATGCTGGATTCAGTACTGGTGTAATGTTGATATGCTTCTACAAAAACCTAACTTCACCTTCAAATGACGTCCTCGTGTATGCCTCTGCTTTATCTCACATATACCTTTACTTAAATCTTTTTCGCATTCCACACTTGATCTTACAAATAAGATCTTACATTTATATCATACCCTAAGACCAATTTTAGTAGGTCGACTCTACAAGATATTACAATAAAAATATTTTACAAACAATACAATATCCGATGCAATAACCGATTGAACATGTTGGCTTAATGCATTTACAACAATAATAAATCATCTCCATAGCATGCCATGTTGATCTGGAAAAGATAAACCTATCGGTGTAACCCTAGATAACCTGGACCTATTTGCTAGTAAAAGCAAATATGCAAATAAGAATATACCAATGATTATTATTTCAAAATAAAGTGTCCACATGATGTCTTCGACATTACCAAGTGTCTTCCATGTCATTCCAAGTACCGGTGAACATTATATCCTGCCGGTTAATCATATACCGGTAACTGTTGCACAGTTTATTGTTTGCCAATGAATGTTGTTGGATCTCCAAAGTAGGTGTATTTAGTAGGTGTTGACATCAATGACAAAACCATACCAAAATTCCAACAATCTCCCCCTTTGGCATTGATGGCAACACAAGAAGGAAAAACCATCAAAGTGCCAAAACAGTAATGCCAAGTATAAAACCAACAATCTCCTCAGAGTGACAATCTCTCCCCCTGGAAGCAACATGAGTTATTTTATGTTATCCTATACCAATTTTCACCATGGATATCTCTCCTCAATTGATAATGTGTTTTTCCATATATCTCTCCCCCTTTGACATCAAATGTCAAAGCTATAAATTTTAAGTCCATACAAAAATACCAACTACTCCCCCTGAGAAGTAGCTTCCTCAACAAATACCGGAATAAAAGATTTGTCCATTTAATTTTGTCGGTTGATGACAATCATCAACTATCTAAGTCTCTACCGGTGGAGGTATGACTTCGAGCTGATCTCTGAGATACTCAAAAGTTTCCTTAGGCAAAGGTTTTGTGAAAATATCTGCAAGTTGTTCTTTAGTATTCACATAAACCAGTTTTATCTTCTTTTCTTCAACTTTTTCCCTTAGAAAATTCAGTTTGATAGAAACATGTTTTGTTTTAGAATGTAATACTGGATTCTTAGATATATCAATTGCTACAGTGTTATCACAATATATAGTAATAGGTTCCTTGCATTCTACCTTAATGTCTTTCAACATTTGCTTAAGCCAAAGTACCTGTGTACAGTTTGTTGCTGCTGCAATATATTCTAATTCTTTTGTTGATAAAGATGTACAACTCTATTTCTTACTTAACCAAGAAACTAATCTCTTTCCAAGAAAGAATGCTCCTCCAATGGTGCTTTTTCTATCATCCACATCTCCTACCCAATTTGCATCTGTGTATGCATATAGATCAAAATTTTCATCTTTAGGATACCATAATCCAAGATTTGTTGTGCCTTGTAAGTACCAGAAAATCTTTTTTACTGCTGATTCATGATTTTCCCTAGGATTACTCTGAAATCTAGAAACTATACACACTGCATTCATAATATTAGGTCTGGTTTGTGTCAAATATAGTAAACCTCCTATCATAGATTTGTATCTAGTTGGATTAACAGGTGTAGATTCATCCCTTTGAGATAATTTGTCATTTGTAGTCATAGGTGTGCTTACCGGTTTAGAGTTTTCCATCCCAAATTTCTTAAGTAGTTCTTTCAAGTACTTAGATTGACTCAAAAATATGCCTTTATCAGTCTGTAAAATCTGCAATCCTAAAAAGAATTTTATTTCTCCGATCATAGACATTTCAACTTCTTGCTGCATTTCAAGAGAAAATTCTTTGCACAATTCATTTTCTCCTCCAAAGATTATATCATCAACAAATACTTCCATAATCAAGATGTCATCATTAGTTACTTTGTAATATAAATTGTTATCTGCATTTCCTTTAGTAAAACCAATCTTTAAAAGATACTTATCCAATCTTGCATACCAAGCTCTTGGAGCTTGTTTTAATCCATATAGAGCTTTTCTTAATCTGCAAACCATATCATTGTCATCTATCAAGGAAAATCCATCAGGTTGTTCAATATAGACTTCCTCTTCAAGATCTCCATTCAAAAATGCACATTTAATATCCATTTGATAAACTTTGTAATCCTTGTGAGCTGCAAAAGCCAAGAATAATCTAACTGTCTCAATTCTGGCTACCGATGCAAAGGTTTCATTGTAATCAACTCCTTCTTTCTGAGAATATCCCTTACACACTAGTCTTGCTTTATTTCTGACAACCTTACCATCTTCATTGAGTTTGTTTCTAAATACCCATTTGGTTCCAATTATATTTTTATTTTTAGGCCAAGGAACTAATGTCCAAGTATTATTTTTCTCAATTTGTCCTAATTCTTCTTCCATAGCTTTAATCCAAAATTTATCTTCACATGCCTCATTGACAAATAATGGTACAATTTGAGAAATAAGACATACCTCTTCATTTGCCAATCTTCCTCTTGTCATGACTCCTTTAAATTTGCTTCCAATTATCTGATCTTCAGAATGATTCAGTCTTACATACCGGGGTGTCTTAGTCTGTTGGTGTTCTTCAATTACTACGGAATCCTCTGATGATACCGAAGTAACTGGATCATCATTCTGTACCGGTGGATTTATTATAGGTTCATTTGTCAAAACTTTTGTTCCCGGTTCAGAGTCTATATACCTTGAAGTTCCTCTGAATTGTTCATCAATCTTTACATTTGTACTCTCAACAATTTTCTGTAATCTTTTATTAAAACATCTATATGTTTTACTCTTAGATGAATAACCAAGAAATATTCCTTCATCACTTCTAGGATCAAACTTGCCAATATACTCATCTCTTCTAATATAACATTTACTTCCAAAAATTCTGAAATACTTAAGAGTAGGAGTATTACCAAACCATAGTTCATGAGGGGTCTTACCGGTTTCACCTTTGATGTGAACTTTGTTGAATGTATAGACAGTAGTACTTACTGCCTCTCTCTAGTATACATGTGGTAGATTTGCTTCTGATAACATACTTCTTGCTGCATCCAAAATAGTTCTGTTTTTTCTTTCAACAACTCCATTCTGTTGTGGTGTCCGAGGTGCTGATAACTGTCTTTTGATTCCATTTACTTCACAAAATGTATTAAATTCTTTAGATGTGAATTCTCCTCCTTGATCTAATCTTAAACATTTAATTTTCTTACCAGTTTCATTTTCAACCATTGCTTTGAATAGTTTGAACTTCCCAAGTGCTTTTGATTTTTCTCTGAGAAAAGTAACCCAACACATTCTAGAATAATCATCAATAATTAGCATGAAATATCTATCACCCCTTAAGCTTTTAGTTCTAGCTAGACCACATAAATCAGTGTGAATTAAATCAAGGGCATTATTGGATTTTTCTGGAATACTTTTGAAACTAGCTCTAACTTGTTTTCCAAATTGACATTCCTTGCAAATTGTATTCTGAGGTTTCACAATTTTAGGTAGATCTCTAACTGCCTTAGAAGTACTGATTTTTACCATGCAATTAAAATTTACATGGCATAGTCTTTTATGCCATAGCCAACTTTCATCTACATGTGCAATTAAGCATGCCTTTTCACTGTTATTCAAATGAAAGATATTACCTCTAGCCTGATTACCGGTTGCAATTTCCAAACCAGTTCTATTCATGATTTTGCATTTTCCATTTTTAAATTGTAACTGAAAACCTTTCTCAACTAATTGACCAACACTTAAAAGATTATGTTTTAATCCTTCAACATAGTAGACATTGTCAGTGTTATGTTTACCATCAAGAGATATGGAACCCTTACCTTTGATTGAACAAGCTTTGTCATCTCCGAATCTTACTAAACCACCATTGTATTCTTGAAAGTTCAAGAATTTACCTTTGTCTCCAGTCATGTGATGTGAGCATCCTGAGTCAATAATTCATTCATCCTTTGATTCAACTTTAGCTGCTAGGGCTTGTTCTACCGGTTGAGCAATAGGTACCGGTTGATCTTTTGTTATAGCAACAAAGACCCATCCATTGTCTGTTGGATCCTCATCAGAATCATCAGTCACACCTTCATCAGCAATGTAACAAGATTTATCTTTATTTTTGTGAGACATGGACCAGCTCTGATACCATGTGAGATTTTGCGAAGATCAAGAGGCAATGGAAAGAACAAATAAGAGAGAACAAAATAGATGATAGAAATAAACTATATTCTATCAAGATGAAAAATATGATCAACTAGATCATTAAGCATTAGATATAATGAATATGAGTCTGTTTAAATAGGCAAGGCTATATGGATATGGGAGCACACAAACATGACATGTGGCTCAATAAGAAACAAAGGTAGGTAGGAAATAGGTGTGGGTAGGTAGGAGAAATAATATAATAGTCCACATGAGGTGGATCACCCACTGAATGTGGAGTGTAACAATAAGATCACACCATAAAAGGTGGAAATTCTCCTACACACACTATCCCAATGTGGTACAAACACCCAAGTGTCTCATACCCAAACTACTATGAAATGCATTTCCTAAGTAAACTTAAGTAAGTGTAATAATATCCATGATGAATAATTATTTACACCAACACCCCCCATTAAGTGCAACTTAGGGGAATGCACTTAAGTCTACAATGCAACTAAGCAATGCAAGATGGGTCCCGGCTACGAGGCCATGTTAGGTACCCATGTACAAATGCAAATGCATGCAAACCAATGCAATGAAATCTCTCACAAAGCGGGGAAAGAGAGAAAAACCCAATGGGAAAAAACCCTCCCCCAAAAGAGAGATGAAAAACATACAAGAGAGCTCTCATAGAAGAATGTGAGGAACAAAACCCCATGTGAGGAAAACGTCCCCCCCATATGAGAGAAGAAGAGAAGCTAGGAATCCCCCCGTCAATGCGGAATCTGCACCAATGATAGAAGCTCGATGTATGAAGAAACTGTTCCATGAATGTCAAACAACATTCCTCCCCTTAGGAAGAAACAAAACCAAAGGTGTATCCATGAACTCTCCCCAATCATGAAGGGAAGATGTATGAAAAAAACTCATGATGAAAGGAATCTTTGAAAACTGCTCAAGTGTCCCCATGTCGATGCTAAAAGATACCCCCTCCAAAGGTGGTAAACTGTACCACACTGCTGAAAAAGGCACTCCAAGATCTAGTGGAGATGGATGTAGAACATGTCCCAAAGACTCACATGTCTCCTCAAAAAATAAAGAGACCTCCTCCAACTGTTGTACATAAGTATCCACAATCATGTCAACCTCGAAAGAATGATCATGTAAAGAATGAACAAGAGGGTCAGAGTGTTCCCTCGCAACAATCGAAGAAGGATCATCTTCATCAAAGAGAAGATGAATGTCATCAATGATGTCTCCCAAATCTGCAATGTAGGATTCCACAAACAAACTTGCAATGTCTGTCAAGTAATCATCCCATGAATCTGAAGCTGGAAGACAATGAATATCCTACTGCACTAAATCACATGAAGGCAAAACTGTCGCACTATCTGCATCATCAGGTGCAATAGGTGATGTGATATCAATATGAGGAGATGAAATACAAGACTCAAGAATGGGTTCACATGTGAGAATCCCCATGTTCAAGTGTCCAAAGTTCTCCTCAAAATATGTACCATCACAAGAAGTGTGATCATCATGTGTAGAATCATCAAATGTGAAATCATCATCATCATCAACAAAATCTGAAAAGGAGTATAATCGAGATGCATGATCAACCACCCCAGTCGCAATGATAGCTCTAGTCTCCAAGTCTCTAATGAAAATTGACTCAGGTGTGAACTCCACAACTCTCTTAGTTGTGCCATGTGTGATTTGATAGATAGAAAGGAGATTGTTTGTCAAGTGGGGTACACACAACACATCATTGAAGGAGTTATCCCCAATGTCAATAGATCCTTTCCCAATCACATCCATGTATGTATAATTCCCCATCAAAATCTGTGGCATGGTGCAAGGCTCAAATGTAGAGAATATAGACTGTGAAGATGCCATATGATGAGAAGCCCCTGAATCTAGAAGCCATCTCTCTGAATCATGACTGATAGTAGCACAAAGAGATTTTCCTTTTTTTGTCCCAAAAGAGTGAGTCTTCCCACTTGTAGAAGCCATGAATACTTGCCCTTTTCCTTTTGAATGTGAGGAAGTGGAAGTTGGTGAAGCATCCTTCTTGTAGACATTAGGCAAATCAATGTTATTCTTTTTGATGATATGTGTGAGCTCATCAATCTTTTTAAAATGGCAACGACGCTCCTCATGACCAAACTTTTTACAATAGGCACAAGTAGGTCTCTCCCTCTTTGATGAATTATCTCTCTTGGAAGAGGATGTATCTCCTTGTTGTGGAGAGGATGATGCTTTGTCCTTAGGCTTTGATTGTCATTTCTTCTTGTTTGAGTTGTCCTTTCCTTGATTTCCTTTGTTCCCTTGATTTTCCACTAATGCTTGAGACTTAGAAGCCTTAAGAATGCCCATGCTTATCAACTTAGTTTGTTCCATCATCAACATTTCATTGAAAGCATCAAATGTAGGCATTGTGTAGCTTGAACCCATTGTCATCCTATGGGTTTGGAAACTAGAAACAAATGCTACATATTCTTGTGGAAGCTTGCCCATCAAGTTGAATATCAATTGAGTATCCTTCTTATCAATGCCACAATCTTTGAGTTGTGTCCTCAACTCATTTGCCTTAGTGACATAATCTTGTATAGTATCAAAGTTCTTGGGATCTAACATGGTGAGATCACTATCAATTTGATATCCCCTAATCTCATCAACTTGACCATACAAGTCTTGAAACTTTTGCCAAGCATCCTTGATTAGAGTACACTTCTCAATATGAAAAATGAGATCCTTTGATACATACTTTCTTAAGGTACCAATTGCCATGATATTTTTAGTGAGCCAATCCAAGTGACCAACTGGATCAACCTTAGGATCAGCAGGAGCAACAATAGTTCCATCAATGTAATGAGTTAGTCCTTTTTCCATAAGTTTACTCCATACATCAATTTTCCAAGTAGCATAATTATGAGGAGTTAAGAGAGGAAACTTAGAAGAACTCATAGCAGCAAAAAGGAAGGAACACAAGAGCACAAGAGACACCCCCCCAAATTAACTCAATCAAAGTACCCCCAAAAAATGATGATTTTGGCACTTTATAAGTAGTGCGTGTACAATAGGCCACTTGCAAAACAAGGCTAAGTGGACTTCTGATTTCAATTTACAACTTCTCAAAATGAGATTTAAGAGACTTCAACAAATACTGCTAGTGATCTAAACTGAGATCCAAGCAAAATGCAAGTACCAAATATGTCAAAAATGGCCAAATAATGAAAGTAAAATTTCTACTTAAAAATACTGCAAACCAATGGCAGATTATGAAAGTAGATGAAAAAATATGCACTTTCAAAAAAAATGGCACCTGAAAAGGAGTACATATGAACTCAAATGAAGCCTCCAAAGTTGTAAAAATTGGGATTTTATGATTTCTGAAAAACCTGTATCCAAAAATCAAAAAAATCCTACACCACTATATAGATCACGAAATTCTACCCCAAAACAAAAGAAATTACTCAGAAAAACAAGTCCGTATGAGTGAGATATCGCTATTTGAAAATTGCCTGCAAAATTATAATTTCTAGAAAATTTCTGTCATAGCATCAAACTTCAAATGCCTCTAGATTTGACCTCTGAAGTCTGATTGGGATGAAACAAAAGATAAAACTGACTTTCTTGGACCTCCTCAATCCAATGGTGACCTCAGATTTGATCCATCAAGCTTCAATAATAACCTGCAATAGAAAGATCCAAAATGCAAACCCCAAATAGCATCAAATTTCTCTCAATTGGCAAACCAATGACACTCTAATGGCTCTGTTACCATGTGAGACATGGACTAGCTTTGATACCATGTGAGATTTTGCCAAGATCAAGAGGCAATGGAAAGAACAAATAAGAAAGAACAAAATAAATGATAGAAATAAACTGTATTCTATCAAGATGAAAAATATGATCAACTAGATCATTAAGCATTACATACAATAAATATGAGTCTGCTTATATAGGCAAGGCTATATGGATATCTGAGCACACAAACATGACATGTGGCTCAATAAGAAATAAGGGTAGGTAGGAAATAGGTGTGGGTAGGTAGGAGAAATAATATAATAGTCCACATGAGGTGGATCACCCACTGAATGTGGAGTGTAACAACAAGATCACACCATAAAAGGTGGAAATTCTCCTACACACACTATCCCAATGTGGTACAAACACCAAGTGTCTCATACCCAAACTACTATGAAATGCATTTCCTAAGTACACTTAAGTAAGTGTAATAATATCCATGATGAATAATTATTTACACCAACAGTTTTTCTTAAATCTGTATCTCTAATATTCAGGATTAGGTTTGTATGTTCTTCTAGCTTCTTCTCTTAGTCTAGCATGTCTATCAGGGCATCTTGAAGCCATATGACCAATCTTATTGCAGTTAAAACATTTAAAAGGTGCTTTACCTTCATACTTACTTCTAATTGGGCCTTTTGGCATTTTTCTTGCAAATAGTGCTTCAAGTTCTTCAAGCTCTTCATTCTCCTTCCTGGTTTCTTCAAGTTCTCTTACATAAAAAGCTCTCCAGTCTGATTTGTCAAAGGATGGAGCAGATGATGTTGATGCTTTGAAAGCCAAATCAATTTTTATAGTAGTAACAGGACCAAATTCCTCAATTTCAAAAGCTGAAAGTTTTCCAATCAATGTATCCCTAGTTACTGATGTATTAGGCATTGTTCTCAACTCATTTATAGCAGTAACCTTCATTTTATATGCCGGTGGCAAACCTCTCAAGATTTTTGAAACAATCTCATCTTCACTCAAGGTTCCTCTACAACATTTGATACCTAAAACAATTTCATTTACTCTTTCCATAAAAGCAGAAATCCTTTCATCTTCTTCCATTTTTAGATGTTCATACCTGACTCGGAAGCTTTAAAGTTTTGCAATTTTAACTATGGAGTCCCCTTCACTCAGTGTTTCCAAATGATCCCAAATAGCTTTTGCAGTGGACCTATCTGATAATCCCATGATTTGTTGATCTGATAATGCGCTCAAGAGTGTTTCTCTTGCTTTGCAATCATTTTCTTCATCTTTAGCTAAAGTAGTGGGAGCAGTCTGACCAGCTACAACAGCAGTATAACCATTTTTAGTAACTTCCCAAATGTCTTTACCAATGCAATTCAGATCTGTCTCCATTCTGATTTTCCATACCCCATAGTTGGTTCCATCAAGTTTAGGACTATCCTTTCTGAAATAATTAGTAGACATTGGATCTCCTCAAGTTGTTAAACTTCTGCAAAAAGAGGACTAGGCTCTGATACCAATTATAGGTCCCGGAGACAACTGAGAGGGGGGGGTGAATCAGTTGTCTAATAAATTCAAACCAAAAACTTATTAACCAACTTAATGCTTAATACCGGTAAATCAGTTAAGTATGCCAGTAGACAGTGTTAATAGTAAATTGCTATACCGGTAAGAATTAATGCATGAAACATAAGCACAAAGTCATCCACAACACATGACACCAATATTTGTACGTGGAAACCCTGTAAGGGGAAAAACCACGGTGGGAAACCTTACCCACAATCAGATGATACTACTATAGATAGTAAGTGTACAAGAGGGGTCTGCACATGCAAAAAGGCCAACAGCCTAGAGCTCACTGCTCAATCACAAATGGGAGTCACACTGACTACAGTTGGATGGTTAAATCCAATAAGAATGTACTGCACAAAATAGCATCTTCATATGCTGGATTCAGTACTGGTGTAATGTTGATATGCTTCTACAAAAACCTAACTTCACCTTCAAATGATGTCCTCGTGTATGCCTCTGCTTTATCTCGCATATACCTTTACTTAAATCTTTTTCGCATTCCACACTTGATCTTACAAATAAGATCTTACATTTATATCATACCCTAAGACCAATTTTAGTAGGTCGACTCTACAAGATATTACAATAAAAATATTTTACAAACAATACAATATCCGATGCAATAACCTATTGAACATGTTGGCTTAATGCATTTACAACAATAATAAATCATCTCCATAGCATGCCATGCTGATCTGGAAAAGATAAACCTATCGGTGTAACCCTAGATAACCTAGACCTATTTGCTAGTAAAAGCAAATATGCAAATAAGAATATACCAATGATTATTATTTCAAAATAAAGTGTCCACATGATGTCTTCGACATTACCAAGTGTCTTCCATGTCATTCCAAGTACCGGTGAACATTATATCCTGCCGGTTAATCATATACCGGTAATTGTTGCACAATTTACTATTTACCGGTGAATGTTGCTGGATCTCCAAAGTAGGAATATTTAGTAGGTGTTGACATCAATGACAAAACCATACCAAAATACCAACATTCACAATGTTATCAAAGTTTACATGGCAGAGTCTCCTATGCCATATCCAGCTATCATCAAACTTAACCATAAGACATGTACTTATATTTGCATTCAGATGAAATAGGTTACCTTTGGTCTGCATGCCGGTGGCCACCAATTCACCATCTTTTCCTTTGATTTTGCAAACTCCATTCTTGAATTCCAGAGTGAGGCCACTGTCATTCAGCTGGGCAACACTCAGAAGGTTGTGTCTAAGACCATCAACCTAGTACACATTGTCAGCACTACTCTTTCCATTCAAAGAGATGGACCCTCTGCCTTTGCCATGCATGGTGCATCATTGCCAAAGTGAACCACACCACCATCATACTCCTCCAAGGATAGAAACTTGCTCCGATCACTAATCATATGGTGAAAACAGCCACTGTCAATGATCCACTCATTTGAATTATCAAACAGGGAGACAAGAGCCTTCTTGTCTGACATATCTTCTTTGACGACAACAAACATAATATCTTCATTTTCTTCATCCTCTGATTCTTCATCTGTGACACCTTCATCAACTGCCACAAAACAATTTCTCCAGTTTCCTGAACCTTTCTAGTTTGTCTTTGTTATCGCCATTAGGACAGTTTATAGCAATATGTCCTATCCGGTTACAAGAAAAGCATTTCAAATGTAGCTTACCTTTGTATTTATCGGTTCCTTTAGGAAGCTTCCTGGCAAGGAGAGCTTCAAATGTCATCAGAATCTCCTCATCATCCATTTCTTTGCTTTGTCTAGGTTCACCACTAGTGCTAGTTTCTTTTCCTTTTCTGGATGGTATAGCAGAGGCTTTAAAAGTTGATTAAGTCTTTTGAACACTACCATCAAAACTATTTAGCTCATACGTTGTCAACTTGGCTATGATGGAGTCCAAGGATACTTTAGTCTTGTCTATTGATCTCAGCTCTTGAATAGCAGCAACCCTTATTGCATAGACCAGCAATAGGGATCTCAGGACTTTGCTTACCACAGTGGAATCTTCTATTTTACCACCTGCACTCTTGATATCTCCAACAACTGTTTTGATTCTTATACCATACTATTGAATGGTTTCACCTTCAATCATTCGCATGTCTTCAAACTTTCCTCTAAGGCTTTCTTCCTTAGCTTGTTTTACATGCTCATCACCTCCATAGATATTTCAAGAGCATCCCATACCTCTTTGGGATTTACCTTATCTTGGACATCAATGAACTCAATATCAGATAAACTACTGATTAGGGCTTCCATGACTTGGTCATTCTCCTGTATCTCTCTCTTTTGATCATCGATGAGAGTACTAGTAGGGGCAACATAGGGATTCTCAACATAGCTCCAATGTTGAGCACCCATGCTTTTGATGTATATCTTCATTCTGTCTTTCCATATACTGAAATTTTCTTTGTTAAACTTTGCACCTTCCCTCTTCATCATTACAACAGGATCTTTCCCTCAAGCGGTTAAGCTTACAACACAGAGGACCTGGAGGATGCTCTGATACCAATTGATAACTCAATGATGAACGAATAGTACCAAACCGGTACTGAGAGGGGGGGGTGAATCAGTATAGACAAAAGACTATCCTAAACCGGTTCAACGATAATTACTCCAAATGACTGGCAAACAGTGACACCGGTTTGAAACAGAGTGCAACCAGTAAAACCCAGAACAATTAAAACAATCATAAACCAGTTACCCACTTAGCTTTCCACTCAGCTCAAAACTACACTACCATTTCACCCTTATGCAAGAACAGGCAATCTATCATCATATCTTCACAATAGTCAGTTCAACATATTTTATTGACAGGCATAAAACACAGAACCATCATATGCTTAACAGGCAATAACAAAGCATCACAAGATAAAAGCATCACACATGACACACATATTTTTCACGTGGAAACCCAACTAAGAAAAACCACGGTGGGGATGAATACCCACAAGTTGTTTTTGAACTCTTTGGAAGTTCACTCTGTTAGGAGCCTTGTCCGGTTAAAGACATTACAAAAGGTTCTACTAGGAACCGATCATGTTAGAGATCACCCGGTTAAGGGATGGCTACAATACCCAGTTAAGGGTTAAACCCTGTTAAGGGTACCTTGTTAGAGGATTTCAAGAACTCAATAGCTAAAGGATTTCCAGAGATCTCTAGCTTTCTAGATCTCAATAATTTCGAGTTACCCTGTTAAGGGATTTACAACAAGCCACTTATGGCTACCCTGTTAGGGGATTTTCCAACTGTTGAGGTGGTTAGAGATCAACAGGTATTACAATGATCTGGTAACAGTACTCAATGCCAATGCAGATCCTCTTAAGCTCCTTTTCACCTTCTACAATTACATTCTGCAGGTATCACTTCTCTCCTCTGGTCTGGCAAGAATCACGTATCCCTTCCCTTGGATACTCACACACAACGTTTTTGCCAACCTGTTCTGAAAGAATCACAACATCAACCTTATAGAACAACAGACAGGTCGGTAGCATAAACCCTAAACCCTAGACCTGTTAGGTTAAAGAATTCAAACAGTTCAATCCTGACCGTTGATCATACTGTATTGCATGCAACAGATCTTGAATAAATCTCAAGACATTCTCCATCATTCATTATCCACCGATTTCATGGCGGCTGATAATCCATCACGCGTTTTCACCATTTACATAATTCGCACATTCCCGAGGTAGATAGGGATAGTCTTCTTCATGCAAGATCCTTCACGTGCACAAGGCTGACGTGGCAACACGATCTGTTCTTTGTTATACTACTAACTCATCACACAAATATCACCGATTAAGTCACACAGGCTTGAGGTACTCCAACCGGAAATCCTAAAGTGGAAACTACCTACCAACCAGTAGTCATACAATGCTTCCATGTGTTGGTTCCCATGACTACATGTCGGTTCACCTTGAACAAATATACCGCTTTACTTTGGCATATATACTGATTCTCACATATGTCGATTCTCTCTTCATATCACATATTGACATCAATGACAACATACAATATCATTATGTCCTCATACCGGTTCACATAATGCCAACAATGTACATATCTTTGACTATACGCCCACTTGTATAGTTTCAATGTGTTACTTGTATGTTGGTAATTTGCCCTCTATATTTATAGGACATAATTTATAAGTTTATAGATCATTGTATGTGGCTAGGTCGACTTGACCAATATTTGTGAATATTAGTGATACCTAGATTATGTGTACTTAGCTATAAGATAACTTCACTTGTCAAAACAAAATTAGATACAAATGCAAATTGTTGATTATCACATGTACTATGTATGTGCTAGATTCTAAGTTAGCTTTCACTAATAGCATGGAAGTGAAGGATGTGAGGAGTTATCCATGATATGATGTAAATTTTGTTTAATCGATTGTCACACTATCATGTAGGTGAAAAATTCTAGGGGCTAACCACCATATCTTAAGGTCTAGCTAAATGTCACTAGTAGCACAGAAGCAACAAATGCCAATAGCAACTCATTGTATAACACAACTTAATTGGCCTTCACCATTACCAAGCAAGTGATTAATGTCAACAGCTACCCCATACCAGCTTGAACTTGGCCAAGGCATGGAAGTGATTGATGTCAAGATCTATTGACTTGAAAGGTTTAACAACCTATGAAAATCTTATTAAATACCTTATGTGATGTGCATTGAGACACTTAATGCTTACTGTTAATGGCTACTAGTATGTAATGTTTGCTCATCATCACAGTTGATGTAAAGAATCAAGGAAAATGATGAGACTTATGGTGTAATATGAGATGCATTGAAAAAGATTTGTTAATTGAGATGCACTTAAGAAGTAAATGTTAATTAACTAACTAATGGTGAGATGTATGCAATAAACACGTCCACTTCCTATTACTAGTTAGCTACTATGTATGTGTGATTCAATTATTATATACTTGTATAAAAATAATCTTAGATGTTGTGCACAGTTTTATATTTATGGCCTCGCCAATGATGACAATAAATAATATGTAATGCTTGTTTGCCATCATAAGCAATGTTGGATTGGAAAATGAATGAAACCCATGTGATATGGAATGCACCAACATTCCTTTTTTTTTTTTAATCTTGCAATAATGCTAGAACTGCTTCCTTTTCACTAGCTAATCACTATATATAGTTGTTAGGTTATCAAGTTATTCACATTGTATATGAATTGAGTGCTTGATTTAGTCACTATTTATGTGTGATGCATGCAATATGTGATTCCTAGAACTACTTCCTTTTCACTAGCTAATCACTATATATATAGTTGTAAGGTTATCAGGTTATTCACATTGTATATGAATTGAGTGCTTGAATTAGTCACTATTTATATGTGATGCATGCAATAGTTATCACAAAGTATGGGTGTAAAGTATCCATACTGTGTATATGTAAAATCTCTAAACTAGTCACCATGTGTACCTATGATGTGGGTACAGAGGAATCACCCTATGTATAGGTTGTATATGCTTGATCTAACCTCCATGCATATCTATATTGTGTATAAGAGATAACCACCTATGTTGGAGTGACACAAGCGAAAGCTAGCCACGTGTATAAATGGTGTATGATTGAGCCAATTATAATGAGAACATGGTTTGGTGTGTTTAGCATACTAATGATGGCATGGAACCAATACTTGATTGAAATGCTATCGATATATATTAAAATCAAAACATAAGCTCAATGAATACTCCGATTTTATCTTAGATATGAGGATGTGTTTGATATATTATTGGAGTCCGAATTATGTAACCTTTGATTTGTAAAAGAGATATATAGATTGGAACATTACAAATGAACCTTTGAGATTTGGATATGGATCTAAGGGTGACCTTGAAATTGGGAGCTTGCCACATTCTAGTGTAAGTATAAGAGGGGTAACGCACAATCGTCACCATGACCATAGTTGGAAAAGTTATTAAAGAAAAGGCTGTAACTTAGAGGTAATTATTATAGTTAGAAAACTTGTGAAACAGGCCAACCACATAGAAATATCCAACCACATAGAAATATGTTGAAGGTACATCCACGGAGTCCGTAACCTAAATATGGAGCCATGCATATCGTCAACCATATGTGAATGCTTAGATTGAAAATTTACTTTGAAATGGGTATCTCAAGACGTTAGTTTGAGAGTGCAACCAAGATGAACATCTTTCCAAATGGCTAAAAAATTGGCACGGAAGGTAGAAGCACTTTCTAATCTCAAAGCTGGATCATTCCTCAAGGGAACACATAAGAAGACCACAAACATTCAGGTTCTAATTACTTATGGAAACTGAAAATAGGTGCTAGAAGCATTTTCAAATCTCAAAGAAAAAAATAAACTACAATTATTATTAAAATCAAAAGAGTGACTAAAGGAATTAAATGTCAATTTTAAAAACAATCAAACCATCAGCAATATGTTCCCTGCCACCGACGAGCTTAGTCAAGCCCAATCAAACATACTATGGTATTCATATCCTCCGTCATTAATTTGTTGATAGTCCTTTCAGTTTCAACAAGAAGAATTTAGCGCGCCTTGCTTTCCTTAAGCTCGTGAAGCTTCAAAGTTTGATCCTGTGAACCGATGAATAACCTTACCAGCATTCATATTTCTCTGAATCTGTACTGAGATCATTCCATATGAATGCCCAGAGGATGTGTGCCATCTTCTTTTATCTGCATTTAAATGTCATAATACAAAGTTCTGATGTACTTGGCTGAAGTAGAGTTTTTATACAATTTGCATGCCACAGAATATTTAATACCATAAAGCCATTGAAATGTCACAATTAATTAACTAGAAATAGTCGGGTAGAAATGCTACATAGTCTGCCATTATCACTTGATACGTATGAAATCTACAAGTTTCAATGGAAATTGAAGTAAAGTCCACTTTCAAAAAACTTGTTACAAACCTAAATCTCATTCTCCAGACAAGCATGCATGCTTATTGAATCTAATCTACAAGGGACCTATATCCAGGATAAGATTAGTACAATTCACATTTTATCAAATTCATAACAGTTGTGATCCCGATAAAATGGCTCGGCATGCTTTGGTATGATATCAGTACTGATTAGCCAGACATCCAGAAATAGTAGCATGCAACTGAAGAATCATCAGTCCTACTTTGCATGAAAAAAGATCATCCTCCAAAAATAGATGGATAAAACTAATTTGTCAAGTGCACATACATTAACTATTCCCTATGGCCATCATAAATTCACCTTCACAGACTACTTCTCCACCAACATAAGCCTTCCCTTCCATCTTTGCAATACCAAAGCGTTTCTGTAACTTTACCAAATTCATGCGCATAACTAATGTGTCCCCGGCTATAACAGGTTTTCGAAACCTCACTTTGTCAACTCCTGCGAAAAAAAAGTTCTCACGTGAACCACCCTCTTCAGGCTGCAACATTACAAGGCCGCCAACTTGTGCCATTGCCTACACCACCAATTGTTTGCATTATAATAAACTGTAATTAGGATTCTATGTCCAATGAACAAGATAGAAACATATTGTGATAAATTTCATATAAATAATAATAAATTATATAAAATAAACAACCTAATATTTCCTTTGCTGATTTGTTTTACTAACAAACAAGCATCTAGTTACCCAAAATAATCTCTACTTGGACAGGTTTGACTATAATCTTCCCAACATTACAGAACCCATAAAGACAACACGCTAAAATATCTTTTAAGGTGGCACATTTTATACAACAATACAATATATGCCATGACAGCTTGATAATAGAATGACTGCATTGCAATCCATTTGATGCTTTCTAAGAGAGCAAGATATATTAGAGCACTTAAATCCATTAAGATCATAAGGAATGATTGAAATATATCCGATTCTTTTTTAATTCATTTGTATTTTAGTCTTAATCCAGCATGGTGACCTGGCTGTTACTTATTGGTCGGCAAGAAAAGGAATTTCAACAATAATCCATGTGATACATATGAGCATTCAGACAAGGCAAACATAGACAGAAAAAATTACCTCTACCATAAGAACTCCTGGCATAATTGGTCTCTCAGGGAAATGGCCGGGGAAGAAATTATCATTTATGGTCACATTCTTGATGGCAACAGCACTCTGACCAGGCTTGTACTCCACCACTCGATCAACAAGCAGAAATGGAAATCTAAATCCAAAAATGAAAAACCTTTAGCATTAGCATAACTTGTCATTTGAAATCGCAAACGCATAACTAAGATTGGTAGAGGTTTCACATGGAAAATCACATTCTACAAAACCACTTAACCCCACACTACAGACACTAAACAAAACCTAGTGCTTTTTTGGCATAATCAACATATGGAAATCCATCACAGATTTACTTAACCATAAGCAACTGTGTAACAGAATAAAAACCCGGAAAATATAGCTCTAGATAATTTACCATTAGGCATTATCTGATTATTCTGTGCAGATGAAATAATATTAGTATATTAAACAAAAGGGGGTTTACCTGTGGGGTAAGATATCACGAATTTGATTGATATCAAGCACCGCTGGAAATGCAGGGTACTCTGTCATGAACCATAGTGAACTGTCAGAACATCACTCAGATAATCATGCTGTTAAAATTTAGATCCCCTGTTGCAAAAGTAAAATTCCAATTTATTGAAACAATACAACACATGGAATAGCAAAGAGAATCTTCATAAATTACAGGTATTTTGCAGGACTAAATCCTTGAAAATCCTGAAATGGACTACCGCAGAAACCAATCCGTAAAATTTGGAAAATGCATTTACATAATTTCTTACTGGTGGTTTTAAGTTTTAACCACCAAATGTATTTGGTTTGTTTTGGCATAGGATTGTGATTGGAAAAAGCACTATATTCCATTGGGATCATATGCAATGTTATCTGTGACAAATTGGGAATGCCCTAGCTGGAAATTTTTGGGAGGATATAAGGAGCTCTGGTCTGTAATTATTTTTGAAATTCATTCTCTTAACTATTATGGCTTGCAGAAGTCTAAAGTGCTGATTATTGATCTTGTTCATATGAGATGCCATTTAAATAAGTGTTTAGATCATCTTGCCAGCCTTCACATTGATCTAGATAAATGAGAAGGAAGACACTATAATGTTGGCTTTGTAACCTCAAGGCATATAATAAAATCCATCGTTCTTATAACTGGAAGAAGCAATATTTTGAGAAAAAGATTGTGGCAATTTGATATTAAGAGAATCAACCAACAGTAACTCAGCTGTCTATATGTTACTGATAATATGCATTTTCAGGAGCCAACGTCTGATTGTACAATTTGAAATTAAAAAATTCAAATGACATTCTTTGTTTTTCTTGTATGGAAGGTGAACTTCCTGTTGGCAATATGCTGGAATTGTTTATGTGTTGTCATTGATGTCAACACTATGCTCCAGTTGGATATGGTTCTTTCCCGGTTGGTTACTGCTATCCCGGTTGGACTTGGTTATCAGTGATTCTGATCCGGTACGATCAGATTGGTTGTTTCGGTTTTGGATGGTTATTCAGGTTGGTTATATACTTGTCACATTCAGTTGGTTCATGATTTGGTGCTCCGAAAGCTATCGCTTATGTTCTGGATTACTGGTTGGTATTTCCTGGTACCGGTTGGCTTTACCAGTTGGTGATATTCGATGATTTGGTTAACTGATTTTGGTCCGGCTTATAGAAATAGTTCCTAACGTGCTAAAGGCGTTCTTGATCGTGTCCTAATTGTTTGGTGGTTTCGTATTGGCTGGCGTGATGTTTGGTGGTCCTATTTGGATCCGGTTGGTTATTCTGTGTTATTGCACTGAGGGTTTCTACCAATTGTTGAAACGTACTGATATAGGTCTTAGCGAAATTTCCGATGGATATAATTGATTGGAAATTTGAATTAGGTCCATGCTATGTAATGTAAATCATAATATTGGTCTGGTGCTATCGTGTGATGTAATTTTTGCAATTATGGTTTATGGGTTTAGGGTTTAGCCGACCTTGTTATCAAGGTTGATGATCTGTATTTATAGGCGACTTATTCATGTAATTTGTAGATCGGTAAGGTTATGTCTGCATTATCAGAGAGAGGCAATTGTGCGAACAAGGTTATATCATTCAGCGAGACTTGAGAAGGTTTTAGTATTGCAGGGCAGACATCTGTGCTTAACCGGAACTGTATCAAGCATTAAGAGATGCTACTTTCACAATTCATTTTCTCCGAATTGTAGTCCGATGTTTATGTAAGTCAGTGAGACTTCTTTTTGTGATGAGCAGTGAGCTCTAGGCAATTGGCCTGATTGCAAGTGCAATCCCCATTGTAATTATTTCACATACGGCTGCAGACTTATTATCTGACTGTGGGTAGGATTTGCCACCATGGTTTTTCCCTTTACCGGGTTTTCCACATCAAAAATATTGGTGTTGTGTGATCTGTGCTTTCATGCTCTATCTTTCACTATGTTGTTTATGTTGTGCTCTGGTAAATGGTTTATAATCTGCATTAATTTCTTATACTTGTGGAAAACCGATTCCCCCCCCCCCCCTAGTTTTCTCCCGGTATCAGAGATTCTAACAATTGGTATCAGAGTGAGGTCCTCTCTACACAAGCTTAACCGCTTGAGGAGATCTGATGGCATCAACTTCTACATTTAATCACTACTGGAAGGAGAGTCCCAGATTTGATGGTACAAATTACAATATATGGA
Source organism: Cryptomeria japonica (assembly GCF_030272615.1). Classification (NCBI taxonomy): domain Eukaryota; kingdom Viridiplantae; phylum Streptophyta; class Pinopsida; order Cupressales; family Cupressaceae; genus Cryptomeria; species Cryptomeria japonica. Next base: position 139,871,194 of record NC_081406.1, read on the forward strand.
AGGAGCGAATGAAGATTCATCTAAGATGTCTTGGAGCTGAAGTTTGGGAGATAACAGAGAAAAGGTATACACCTCATCCTAATTCAAGAACTTCGGCACCTCCTAATGAGCAGAAGAAAGCTGATAATGATGTCAGAGCGAAAGAAGCATTGTTAAGTGCCCTATCAGATGAGAAGCTGTTGAATGTCATAGAACTGGAAAATGCAAAGCAGATTTGGTTGAAGCTTGAAACTCTTTATGGAGGTGACCAAGCAGTAAAGATTGCAAAACTTGAAGGTTACTGGGCGAGATGTGAAACTTTGAAGATGGAAGAAAATGAGAAGTTAAATTCTTTAATGGATAGAGTGAATGAGATTGTCATGGAAAATCAAATGTTGCGGTGGAAATGTTAATGAGGATGAGGTTGTGTCTTACAAAATGAAGGCTACTGCAATAAATGAACTACAGACAATGTCAAATACCCCAGTTACCAGAGATACATTACTTGGGAAATTGACTGCTTTTGAACTTGAAGAACTTGGAGATCAAGGTGCTACTAAAACTAAGACTGCATATAGAGCATTTGCCTCCGATAAGCAAAAGACAAACTTAAAGGAGTTATATGCTAAAGAATTAGAAGACATTGAGAGAGAAGACAGAGAACTTGAAGAGTTGGAAGCCCTAATTGCCAGAAGAATCCCTAAAGGACTAATTAGAAGTAAGTATGAAGGAAAAGTTCCTTTTAAATGTTTTTCATGCAATAAGATTGGTCATTTTGCTTCTAGATGTCCTGAAAGAGCTGCTAGGAATCAAGAAAGATTTATGAGGAATTATAAACCTAATCTAGAATATCAAAGCACACCTAGATTTAGAAAGAATAAGGATAAATCACGTTACTATGCTGGTGATGATGATTTTGGTATTACTGATGATGATGAACCTGTGAGTGTATCTGGTAATGGAAGCTCCGGTAAAGATTGGGTCTTTACTGATGATGATGAACCTATGAGTGTATCCGGTAATGGAAGCTCCGGTAAGGATGATTCTCCAGAACCTGTCATTGATGTAAATCATTCTAAGGAGAAGGCTCTAGCTACTAAACTTGAAGAGAAGGATGAATGAGTTATAGACAGTGGTTGCTCACATCACATGACTGGCGACAAGAGGAAATTCTTGTCTTTGCAAGAATTTGATGGTGGACTAGTCAGATTTGGAGACAAGGCATGGAGGATCAAAGGCAAAGGAACAATATCCTTGGAGGGTAAGACTAATACTGACGATGTTTATTATGTTGAAGGTTTGAAGCATAATCTTTTGAGTGTAGGTCAAATTGTGGATAGAGGATTTCATTTACAATTCAAAGATGGAAAGTGCAAGATTATCAATAGATCTGATTAAGTGCAAGATTATCAATAGATCTGGTTTGGAAATTGCATCTGGAACTCAAACCGAAGGAAACATCTTTCATTTGAACTCCGATGAGAAGGCTTGCTTGATTGCTCAGATTGATGAAAGTTGGCTATGGCATAAGAGGATGTGTCACGTGAATTTTGATTGCATAGTGAAGATCAGCTCAACTCAGGTTGTCAAAGATTTGCCCAAGATTATCAAACCTCATATTCCGGTATGTAGAGAATGTCAAATGGGTAAGCAAGTTAGAATTTTCAGAAGAATACATGATAGATCTAATGAAATTCTTGATCTTATTCATACTGATTTGTGTGGACCGGCAAGGACTAAAAGTTTTCAAGGTGATAGATACTTTATGTTGCTTATTGATGATTACTCTAGAATGATGTGGGTTGCATTTTTTAAAGAAAAATCTGAAGCTCTTGAGAAATTCATAATTTTCAAAGCTATGGTTGAGACAAAAACACAATTGAAGATAAAATGTTTACGATCAGATCAAGGCAGTGAATTTACATCCGGTGAGTTCAACAACTTTTGTGAGAAGCATGGAATCAGAAGACAATTTTTTGCACCTAGCACTCCACAGCAAAATGGAATAGTGGAAAGGAAGAACATAACCATCTTAGATGTTGCAAAGTCAATGATGATGGAAGCCAACGGGTGATACTGGTAAGACTCATTATGAATTATGGTTCGATCATACTCCTACTGTCAAATATTTCAGAATTTTTGGAAGCAAATGTTATATTAGAAGAGATGATGCACTAGGGAAATTTGATCCTAGATGTGATGAAGGAATATTTTTGGGTTATTCTACTAAGAGTAAAGCATATAGATGTTATAACAAAAGATTGAATAGGATAATGAAAAGCATAAATGTCAAAGTGGATGAGCAAGATAATAATCAAATCAAATCAGATCATATGACTATGGACCGGAAGATGAAATTGTCAGATAAGAACTGGTTGTGCAAGAATCAGTTCTGAGTATTGATACAGTTGCTCTGGTAACATCAGAAAATTCCACAGTGACTGTTGATGAGCAGAAAGAGTCAGAAAGTCAAGAAAATCCTAAGACTCCCAGGTATGTGAAGTTGAATCATTTTGAAAATCATATCATTGGAGACGAGGAAAGGTGTGATGACAAAAAGAAGGTTAGATGCTGAAGAGGTATGTTTAATTTCTCAAATTGAATCGGAATCATTTATTGAAGCAAGTAAAGATGAGAATTGGATGATAGCTATGGAAGAAGAATTGAATTAGATAGAAAAGAATAAAACATGGGAATTGGCTCCTAGGCCTAAAGATAAAAATGTTATTGGAACCAAATGGGTTTTCAGGAAAAAATTAAATGAGGAAGGTCAGCTAGTAAGAAACAAGGCTAGATTGGTTTGCAAATTATCAAAAGAAGATGAATCTTCGAGAGTGAACCCATCTAGATACAAATCAATGATTGGTGGATTGTTGTACTTAACTCAGACCAGACCGGATATAATGAATGTTGTCTGCATTGCTTCTAGATTTCAGTCTGATCCGAGAGAAAGTCATGATATTGTTGTTAAAAGAATATTCAGATATTTGGCAAGAACAACAGATTATAGGTTATGGTATTGTTGTGACCTTTTCACACATCGCCCCATTGCTAACGGGGACCCCCTCTTTGCCAGCTTCTTGCATTGTTAGGTTAGGGTTTTGGCTGCTTAGTGGGCAATTTTGCGTTTCCCGTGCCCGAGTCTCGGAGTTTTGATCATGCCTAGTGTCGTCTAGGGTTTTTGAAGTTATAGGATCAAGTTGTAAAACGTTGATATTTTAATGATCCTAAGTTTTTGCTAAGTGTAGACCTATTGAACGTTAACGTGTTTTTAAACACGCGCATCAGTGATTTTAAAGTGCCAAGGTATTCACAGACCTTTTGGACTTGTTTTCTCGCTCCTAAGGTATTATTTAAGTTGATTTCACACTTTATTCCAATGTTTTCCTAGCATTTGCTCATCTTTTTGGAAAGTTTGCCTAAGTTCAGTCTAAATTTAATGTTTCTAAGTGATTTTGAGTGGTTAAAATGATAAAATCCTAAGGGAAATCCATATTTCAAGGGTTAAAGGGTCAAATTCCATGCTAGAGGTGCTTTTCCCCTCACATTCCAGACTACCCAACCCATTCCCCCACTCAAAATCCATACTACACATGGGTTTCCCCTGAAATCCATACTGGCTACTATTTTCCCCCACTGTTTATGCATACCCAAGTCGATTTTCCCCTGGAAGTGCTAAAATTTGGCTACGTGTCAGGATTTATCCAGACTGCCATCAATTTTCCACCAGGAGTGCGGATTGGAGTGCGGACAACGTTGAGGATGATTCCATGCCTGGGTCGATTTTCCACTAGGATTTTTGTGACAACTAAGTGCAGATTTTTGTCTAGGTTTCCATCCAGACAGGGATCGATTTTCCCCTAAGAGCATTTGTAAGGATTTTTGTTCAGATTTTCATCCAAACAAGGATCGATTTTCCATTGGGAGTATTTTGAAGAATTTTGAGTCCGGATTTTCACTCCAAACTGAGGTCGAATTTCCACCAGGGAGTATTTTTTCCAAGTTAAGTGAGTTTGGAGTGTGGATTTTTCAATCCAGACTAATATCGAATTTCCCTTGGGGTGATTTTTTGCAAGTAGAGTGGATTTTTGTCTGGATTTTTGTCCAAGCTCATATCGATTTTCCCCTGGGAGGTTTTTTGTGTGCATTTTGATGAAGTTATGCATGGATTTTTGTCCAAGCATGTATCGATTTTCCCTTATGGGGAATTTTTGACGATTTTAATGATTTTTGAAGGGATTTTTCAATCCCAACCCAAGTCGATTTTCCCCTGGAGGCTTATTTGGATTTAATTTGCAATATTTCAATAAATAAACCCCATTTAATTGCTTTTAAATAATTATTAACGATTATTTAAAATTTAAAAGAAAAATTTAATAACTTGCAATAATCATTTAATATTTGAACCTTCTAGAAGCAAGTTAGGTTTTCACCAAGCAAGTATTTATACAAGTGTTTTATCCCACATTGCTTGTGTGGTGAAAGTGAGAGGTGAAAGCAAGTATATGAGAGAAGACTTAGCATTATTTTATTATTAAATCTGTCAGGTGTCTTCATGAAAGTGATTTTTCTCCAAGTTGGGTGAATTTTAGCAAGGCGTTTTTTGGTGAAGTGTGGGATTGAGGATTTATTTTCCTCCATTTTTTCCAGCTTGCTGATCTATTCCTCTTGGCTGCCATTAAAAACCAGTTTCAGAATTTCGATTTTGCTAAGTTCGGCAATTTTTTTCAAACTTTAGCATTTTTTGGTGAAAATTGGTAATTTCATGTTTGGAGACTTAGGCGATTTTTCCTCCACCATTTTGCTTGTTGTTCAGACCTTCATTGCTGCAGATCCAAGCTGTGCCATTAACAACATTTTCAGATTTTCAGTTTTGCGCCATAGTTGGGAAAATTTCAATTTTGCTTTGGGAGTGATTTTATGCCACATTTTGGTGATTTTCATTCATTCTTGGTAGATGCCATCATTTCCAGCATGCCGATTCGCTTCAGATCTGAGGTTTGCTTCAGATTTTGACCTCCATTAATGGCTGCCATTAATTTTCAGACTTAAGTGTTTATTGCCCAGCCAATTCCAACTTAAGCAATTTGCATTTGGAGATGTTTTATGGAGTTTTCTGTGCATTTTTTAGACCATTTTATCGTTGTTGCAGGTCTGAAAACTCCATTGTTAGGCAGTTGTCTTCAGAAATTTTCATTTCCAGCCACCTAAACATTTTGGCGATTTTGCTTGGAGATGATTCCTTAGCCATTTTTCATCATTTTCAGGGATTTTTTACTAGTTTGCAAGATGCTGGTAAGTCTGAAGTATTCAATTTTCAGACTTGTCCTCAGAAATTAATTTTTTTACCAGCCATACTTACATTCCTGAATATGATTGTTTTGATCATTAGAACTGATTTTTATCAAGATTATGCACATTTTGGAGATTAAAACATGTTTTTAAAAGTCTGATTTTCAGGTTGTCCTCAGAATTGTTGACCTCCATTGTTGACTACGGAAGGTTTCTTCAGACATTCATTGTGTGAAAACACAAACCTTCCATACCTTTCCTTAGTCATCATTTGTTTGGTATACTCCTTTGCATTTTAACTTGCATATTTTCTAAGCATAAGGAGGTATTAATGAAATGGAAGGCTTCCATGCCTTAGTGTTGTCACACTTTAAACTTAATTGCTAAAATTTACCAAGTGTATGGATTATTTTCCTGACTCTGTGCTCTAAATTAGCTAAATCTTTAGAAAGTCAGGAATTTTATTAAGAACATTATTTATTTTCCTAAGTCTAACTTCGAGCTTCATACAGGTGTGATGTCAAAGTCGGGGTATAAGGAAAGGAAAGAACTATTGAAGACTGGATTTTATCCAGAGTTTAAGATTTCATCCAGATGGAAGGAGATCCCGGATACAAACATGCATTTCCTGGACTTCGACTAGATGCAGCGTCGGATGTTCGGAGTCAGAGATCAGGTTCCTTCCCCAGCATATGCAAATATTATGAAGAGTGGCATTTTCCATGCCGCTAGATTTCCACACTCCTATTGTGACCTTTTCACACACCGCCCCATTGCTAACGGGGACCCCCTCTTTGTCAGCTTTCTGCGTTGTTGGGTTAAGGTTTTGACTGCTTGGTGGGCAATTTTGCGTTTCCTGTGCCCGAGTCTCAGGATTTTGATCATGCCTAGTGCCGTCTAGGGTTTTTGAAGTGTTAGGATCAAGTTGCAAAAGTTGATATTTTAATGATCCTAAGTTTTGTCTAAGTGTAGACCTATTTGAACATTAACGTGTTTTTAAACACGCACATCAAGTGATTTTAAAGTGCCAAGGTATTCACAAACCTTTTGGAGTTGTTTTCTCGCTCCTAAGGTGATATTTAAGTTGGTTACGCACTTTATTCCAATATTTTCCTAGCATTTCGCTCATATTTTTGGAAAATTAGTCTAAGTCCAGTTAAATTTAAAGTCGTTGAGTGATTTTTGAGTGGTTAAAATGATAAAATCCTAAGGGAAATTCATATTCCAAAGGTTAAAGGATCAAGGAGGCAACAAAAGATTGTCCAAGGAGGCAACAGAAGATAAAATCCTAAGGGAAATTCATATTCCATAAAATTCATTTAATACCTCTTTATACTTAGAAAATATGCAAGCTAAAGTGCAAAGGAGTATACCGGATTGATGATGACTAAGGAAAATATGTGAAAGATTGTGTTTTCACACAATGAATGTCTGAAGACACCTTCCGCAGTCAACAATGGAGGTCAAAATTCTGAAGACAACCTGAAAATCAGACTTTTAAAACATGTTGCAATCTTCAAAATGTGCATAAAATTGATTAAAATCAGTTTTATTGATTAAAACAATCATTTTCTAGGATGGATGAAATCTTAAACTCTAGATAAAATCCAGTCTCCAATGTCTTCAGCAGTTCTTTCCTTTCCTTGTTTCCTGACTTTGACATCACACCAGTACGAAGCTTGAAGTTAGACTTAGGAAAATATTCGTAATGAAAATTCCCGACTTTCTAAAGATTTAGCTAATTTAGAGCATGGAGTCAGGAAAATAATCCATACACTTTGTAAATTGTCCACAGAAGATTGTCCAAGGAGGCAACAGAGTTAATAGATAAATATGGATCGTGGTATATACAGTTCCCCACTTTCACATACCTCAGGCTTCATGGGTTTCAATCAGAACCCTACAGACTTCCTAGGTATCCAACCGACAGAATGATATTGTTGGAAGTGGTGAGACGGCTTCTAGAGTTCAATGTTATCCAGAGAGAGAAGCACAGGACAGGAATGACATTCCCTATTTCAGTTGGCAAGACGTCAAAGGTTTGCCAATCCGCCATAGCCGCCAGCACTGCAGGTGAGGAGATTGCATTCTACAAATTTGCAACATACAAGAAAAGAGAAAGATTCGATCCAGACAAGAAGGTCAGAAGGATCAGGGGAGAGAAGTTCACTCATAAGGTTGACATAGAGGATTATTGGGCTAACTTAATGGACGAACAAGCAGTGAAGAGAAGAATGTGGTCCAGAATATTAGTGGATTTCATGAGGAAGTGTGGACTTTTCCTCATCCCTGATCAAGTATTAGATGATAGAGATCATACACACCCACATTATGAGAATGAAATGAAGAAGGCAATCTTATTGCAAAATTGGACAAAGTCAGAAGAGATTGACCTGAATGTATTGATGAGAGAGGTCTTGAATTTCTCCCACACATGGGTAGATATGCAGATGAATAAATTAGTTGACATGGGTGTTCCCTTCACTTATGAAAGGATGAAGCCGAAAGAGTCTACTTCCGAGGATGATCAGAGGACTGTCAGTGAAGTCAAGATTCATGCAAACGAAGAGAATCAAACTCCCAAGAGAAGGAAGAACATGCCTGGAGAAGTCAAGGCCAAAGGGAAGAAGATTGAGGAGGTGAAGAAGAAACAAAAGACTATCACTTCACTTATCATTCCTTCACCCCCTCCTAGTGTCTCATCAATCGAAGAGATTGAAGTAACAGAACAGAATAAGGAGACTCAGCATTGTTCCAACACAGTGATACTACCAGAGAATGTTCGGGAATTCCATGCCACAGCGACATCTGCACCTCCTAATGAGAATAATGATTAACCAGAATCTCCTACTGTCCTTTTGCAAGTTAGCTTGGGAAATGAAGTATGTGATTGGACCAAGAGTAATCTTGATGATAATGTTGATGTTATTTCGCCATTGGAAGGACTTGATCGAGAAGTATGTCTTGATGATGGTATGGAAATGGCCGCTATTCCTGAATGGTTGAGGAGAACTATGGAGAAAAGTAAACAAATGATAGAGGTACAGCCTATTGATGATATGAATGACCACCTAGCTAGGAGTGCTAAGAAGAAGGAGCCCAAGAGAGCGGAGATTTTGTCGCACATAGCTAGAGATGAGACAGGAATGCGGATTGCACAAATTGTTGTTCCTATTGCAGGCATGACAACAGACATTGCTACTCCTATGGATTTCCAGATCACTTCAGTCGCTCTTGGTCGTACATCCCCAGAGTAGGAATTCCAGGAGATTGGTGACAACCTCTAGGCAATCAATGCAAGCTTAGGCAGAGCGATTGCGGAAAATGAAAGGTACAGAGAAGAAAATATTAGACTCAACGAGTATATTGCAGGGACAAGGCGTGGAGATCCCACCCTTATTTCCCCTATTGCAGTTGACCATGGAATACATTCACACTGCGAGGTAGCGAGAGGTACCCACTCAGAGGTGGAAAAGTGAATTGAAAGCACAAGAAAGTAGGCAGATGATTTCCTTACTCAGTTTGTCCATGCATATGATAAGACAACAACGCTCGTATTCAGAATCCAGTATTTGGAGGGAGTTTGGGAAGAATTACAACCTATTCAGGACAAGACTATTCCACGCCTCCTAGCATTGAAGAAGGTTCCCAATTCCACCTTGGTCAGTGAGAACATTGTGCACAGTGGAGACATATATGATTTCCATGGCTGGTATTGTGCATTAGCCTTGAAGAAATCAGCTTATGAGAACACCCAATCGAGTTGTATGGAGATGGAAGGATTAATTCAAGACATTCAAATGAAGATCCTTGCCTCGATTGAGGAATTATTGGGTGTTGATGTTAGTGATGCTAGTGGTTTACACTTAGCCGAATTAATAGACAAAATAAAATTTATGTATTTTTGCCAGTTGGCCTCTTTGAAGAAGAGTCAGATAGATGACTTGGTCTCTTTGTTGATTCATGTTCATAATTCGCAGAAGCTCATGCCAGAATGGGAGAACACTTTGAATGCTTGCTCGGATGCATTGGATGTGATTGATTTACAACAAGATACCTTGCCTAGCATTTCCATGGAGGAGTTAGATTTAGTATTGGCTAGATTCTTGGAGTATGCTAGGAGAGAGAGAGATGCAGGGAGGAATCTTCTAGAAGATTCCCTATATGATGACTAGGTATCTTTTCATTGGGCCATATGTTGGTGGCACCATTTTTGATGTAACCCTAATTAGGGCAATTCTAGAGTTTTGTTGGCATGATCTCGGTCGTTGATCTTAGATCAATCTGAGCCATCCATTTTGTAAGAGACTCTATATATGCCTCCTTGTCTCTCATTTGTAAGAGTGTTTTTGTAGAATTGTTGGTATATGTTGCAGCTATTTGAATCCTAATCATTGTTCAATTGTTGGTGATTTTGCTCTTCAAGTGTTGTATTTGTATTCATGGTTCTCAATTCTTCCAAGTTAGATTAGGATTTAGATTAGAATTTATTTTCATGTATGTTAGATTGAGTGGAAGATTTCTTGAATTCATTTGTGTGGAATCCTTAATCCATACCACTAGCCTCTTGCCACTCATAAGTGCGCCTTGTGTGGTCAACTGGAGTTTGAGTAAGCATAACTTCAACTATTATGCGTCCGTTGACAAGCATCAACTTGGATGGTGTCTACGTTTGATGGTAATAGTCTAAAAATCATTAAGTATACCTTAGATGATTGCACTAAGCTTGTGTCAATACCTGATTGTAAGACCTTGCCTAGTTTGATTCCACTAAATCCATTCATCATTTCCTACATTCCTAGTTTTAGAATAGATTTTCTGAACCCTATTCTTTTTCCCCCTTTTTTAGTAAGAAGTAAATCCATAGCCATATTGATAAATCTTAAGTTGTCAGCACACCTATTCCGCATCAATCATGATAATCCAAACATTTGCGTAAGCCCCCAAGTGAAACACAACAATTCACATCAACCACTAAACTTACCCACTCGTCAAGACAAGACATGTAGAAACCTTGGAATCACATTAGTTGATCTCATTCTTCGCATCTGAGGTGATTTTGTTCAAGAGAGAGTAAATTACTTTGGTAATTTATTCTGTATTGTTATGCGCATAAAAAACACATCAACAAGTCCATACAGTGTTGTGATGTTATCCTGGAATGTACATGATGTTACAATCCGCTCACAAGAATGATTAAGACTCCTAAGGGCGTTGTCATCACCTACCTTGCTGAGGATGCTATTGCAAAAGTGTTCGAAATTCCACACGGAACAAACATGAAGGATGTGACCAAGGAGGAATATGCAGAAAAACACACGAAGAAGATGGGTGTGTGCAAGAATTTAATTAATAAAGAGGGGATGATTGACCCTAGGTCTCATCATTCCAAGGCTCCCAAGACACTCATGTGCATAGATTTTAAGGAGGAATATAGTGATTTGATATTGCTACTCAACAGAGTGATGGGGATGCCATAGGGAGCAATATTTGATGGATGGATGTTCTACTTCATCCAGGATTGTCTTAGAGGAACACTAATATATTGGTCAAAGATTATAAGTGACAACCTGGATTTTCAGCTGAGGAATGTAGAGCGGTCCAAGTCATTCACCATGACTTCTTACTTGGTGTACCTGCTTGCACGGTTTGTTTCATACAAAGGATTAATATGCAAAGGTGAAGTCGGAAATGGGCAAGGAGAATTCAAGAGTTATGAATGCTACGCATGCATAGAATTGAAGACTATAAGAGAGTGAATGATGCATTCACTATGTACATCACACGGATGCTGCAAGGCGGAATCCACAGAAGATTGTCCAAGGAGACAACAGAGTTAATAGAAAAGTATGGATCGTGGTATATACAATTTCCCACTTTCACATACCTCAAGATTCATGGGTTTCAATCTGAACCCTACAGACTTCCTAGGTATCCAACCAACAGAATGATATTGTTGGAAGTGGTGAGACAGCTTCTAGAGTTCGATGTTATCTAGAGAGAGAAGCACTGAACAGGAATGACATTCCCTATTTCAGTTGGAAAGATGTCAGAGGTTTGCCAATCCGCCATAGCCGCTAGCACTCCGAGTGAGGAGCTTGCATTCTATCGATTTACTACATACAAGAAGAGAGAAAGATTTGATCCAGACAAGAAGATCAAAAGGATTAGAGGAGAGAAGTTCACTCACAAGGTTGACATAGAAGATTATTGGGCTAACCTGATGGACGAGCAAGCAGTGAAGAGAAGAATGTGGTCCAAAATGTCAATGGATTTCATGAGGAAGTGTGGACTTTTCCTCATTCCTGATCAAGTATTGGATGATACAGATCATACACATCCACAGTATGAGAGTGAAATGAAGAAGGCAATCCTATTGCCTAATTGGTCAAAGTCAGAAAAGATTGACCTGAATATATCGATGAGAGAGGTCTTGAATTTCTCCTGCCTATGGGTGGATATACAGATGAATAAGTTAGTTGACATTGGTGTTCCCTTCACTTATGAAAGGATGAAGTCGGAAGAGTCTACTTCCGAGGATGATCAGAGGACTATCAACGATGTCAAGATTCATGCAGACGAAGAGAGTCAAGCTCCCAAGAGAAGGAAGAACACGCCAGGAGATGTCAAGGCCAAAGGGAAGAATATTGAGGTGAAGAAGAAACAAAAGACTATCATTCCTCCACTTATCATTCCTTCACTCTCTCCTAGTGTCTCATCAATCTAAGTGATTGAAGTAATAGAACAGAACAAGGAGACTCAGCAGTGTTTCAACACAGTGATACTACCAGAGAATATTTAGTAGTTCCATGCCACAGCGACATCTGCACCTCCTCATGAGAATAATGATCAGCTGGAATCCCCTACTATCCTTTTGGAAGTTAGCTTGGGAAATGAAGTATATGATTGGACCAGGAATAATCCTGATGATAATAATGATGTTATTTCGGCATTGAAAGGACTTGATCAAGAAATATGTCTCGATGATGGTATGGAGATGGCCGCTATTCCTGAATGGCTGATGAGAACAATGGAAAAAAGTAAACAAATGAGAGAGGTACAGCCTATTGATGATATTGATGACTACCTAGCTAGGAGTGCTAAGGAGAAGAAGCCCAAGAGAGCGGAGATTTTGTCGCACATAGCTAGAGATGAGACAAGAATGTGGATTGCGCAAATTGTTGTTCCTTTCTTCTCAGGTATGACAGCGGACATTGCTACTCCTATGGATTTCCAGATCACTTCAGTTGCACTTGATCATGCATCCAAAAAACCGGAATTCCAGGAGATTGGTGAGAACCTCCAGGCAATTGATGCAAGGTTAGGCAAAGAGGTTGCGGAGAAAGAAAGGTACAGAGAAGAAAATATTAGACTCAGAGAGTATATTGCAGGGACAAGGCATGAAAATCCCACCCTTATTTCCCCTATTGCAATTGACCATGGAATACATTCACATTGTGCGGTAGCGAGAGGTACACACTCAAAGGTGGAAAAGTGGATTGAAAGCACAAGAAAGCAGGCAGATGATTTCCTTGCTCACTTTGTTCATGCATATGATAGGATAACAGGGCTTGTATTCAAAATCCAATATTTGGAGGGAGTTTGGGAAGAATTCCGGCCTAGTCAAGACAAGACTATTCCACGCCTCCAGACATTGAAGAATATTCCTAATTCCACCTTGGTCAGCGAGAACATTGTGCACAATGGAGACAGATACAATTTCTATGGTTGGTATTGTTCATTAGCCATGAAGAAATCAACTTATGAAAACGCCCAGTCAAATTGTATGGAGATGGAAGGATTAATTCAAGACATTCAGATGAAGATCCTTGCCTCGATTGAGGAATTATTGGGTGTTGATGTTAGTGATGCTAGTGGTTTAAACTTAGCCGAATTAAGAGGCAAAATAAAATTTATGTATTTTTGCCAGTTGGACTCTTTGAAGAAGAGTCAGATAGATGACTTGGTCTCTTTGTTGATTCATGTTCATAATTTGCAGAAGCTCATGCCAGAATGGGGGAACACTTTGAATGCTTGCTCGGATGCATTGGAAGTGATTGATTTACAACAGGATACCTTGCCTAGCATTTCCATGGAGGAGTTAGATTCAGTATTGGCTAGATTCTTGGAGTATGCTAAGAGAGAGAGAGATGCAAGGAGGAATCTTCTAGAAGATTCTCTATATGATGACTAGGTATCTTTTCATTGGGCCATATGTTGGTGGCGCCATTTTGATGTAACCCTAATTAGGGCAATTCTAGGGTTTTGTTGGCATGATCTCGGTTGTTGATCTTAGATCAATCTGGGCCATCCATTTTGTAAGAGACTCTATATATGCCTCCTTGTCTCTCATTTGTAAGAGAGTTTTTGTAGAATTGTTGGTATATGCTGCAACTATTTGAATCCTAATCATTGTTCAATTGTTGGTGATTTTGCTATTCAAGTGTTGTATTTGCATTCATGGTTCTCAATTCCTCCAAGTTAGATTAGGATTTAGATTAGAATTTATTTTCATGTATGTTAGATTGAGTGGAAGATTTCTTGAATTCATTTGTGTGGAATCCTTAATCCATACCACTAGCCTCTTGTCGCTCGTAAGTGCGCCTTGTGTGGTCAACTGGAGTTTGAGTAAGCATAACTTCAACTATTATGCGTCCGTTGACAAGCATCAACTTGGATGGTGTCTACGTTTGATGGTAATAGTCTAAAAATCATTAAGTATACCTTAGATGATTGCACTAAGCTTGTGTCAATACCTGATTGTGAGACCTTGCTTAGTTTGATTCCACTAAATCCATTCATCATTTCCTACATTCCTAGTTTTAGAATAGATTTCCTGAACCCTATTCTTTTTCCCAGCCATATTGATAAATCTTAAGTTGTCAGCACATATTGATAAATCTTAAGTTGTCAGCACACCTATTCCGCATCAATCATGATAATCCAAACATTTGCATAAGTCCCCAAGTGAAACACAACAATTCACATCAAACCACTGAACTTACCCACTCGTCAAGACCTGGCACGTAGAAACCTTGGAATCATTTTAGTTGATCTCATTCTTAGCATCTGAGGTGATTTTGTTCAAGAGAGGGTAAATTACCTTTGTACTTTATTCTGAAATGTTTTGTGCATAAAAAACAAATCAACAAATATCCAAAGGATGATGATTTCAGATTATGTGCCTATACAGACTCAGATTGGGCAAGAGATGTGGATGACCGGAAAAGCACTACAAGTGGTTCAATCTTTCTTGGGAAGAAGTTGGTTTCATGGCTCAGCAAGAAACAATCGTGCACTTCATTAGCTACTGCTGAAGCTGAATATGTAGCTGTTGCAACTAATTGCACTTAGATTTTATGAATGAAGCAAATGTTGAAGGATAAAAGGGTAAGTTATAATGAGCCTATTGTCATTCACTATGATAATACTGCTGCTATTGATATGTCAAAGAATCTGGTATTTCATTTCAAGTCAAAACACATTTCTATAAGGTATAATTTCTTGAAGAAAAAGGTTGAAGCAAAGGAAGTCTGATTGGTTTATGTGCCTACTAAGGAACAGATTGCAGATATTCTAACAGAACCATTGCCTAAAAAAAATTTTGAATATCTCAGAGATCAGTTGGGGGTCACCACCCCTCTGGAAGAAACTTAGAAATGCAGGGATGCATCAATCCGGTGAGATTATTAGAAACATCTTCTAATCCAAGTTGATGGGCTGATGTTGCTGCTCAGAGGGGGTAGTCAGCTGTTTGGTTTGGCATCAGCCCTTTGTCATTGATGTCAAAGGGGGAGATGGTGTTCATGTGCAAATCAAAAAATTTTAGGGGGAGAGATATTTTGTTGGTTCTTGATTGTTTGGGGAGATTGTTGGCATTCCTCGGCACTTGGATGTTTTTCACATTCAGTGTTGCCATCAATGCCAAAGGGGGAGATTGTTGGCAATATTGATTATGTGTTGTCATTGATGTCAACACTATCCTTCGATTGGTTACTGCTATCCTGGTTGGATCTGTCCCGGTTGGACTTGGTTATCAATGATTCTGATCCGGTATGATCAGATTGGTTGTTTTTGTTTTGGATGGTTATTCAAGTTGGTTATATGCTTGTCACATTTAGTTGGTTCATGATTTGGTGCTCCGAAAGCTATCGCTTATATTTTGGATTACCGGTTGGTATTTCCTGGTACCGATTGGCTTTACCGATTGGTGATATTCGATGATTTGGTTAACTGATTTTGGTCCAGCTTATAGAAATGGTTCCTAACGTGCTGAAGGCGTTCTTGATCGTGTCCTAATTGTTTGGTGGCTTCGCATTGGCTAGTGTGATGATTTGGTGGTCCTATTTGGATCCGGTTGGTTATTCTGTGTTATTGCACTGAGGGTTTCTACCGGTTGGTGAAACGTACTGATATAAGTCTTAGCGGAATTTCCGACAAATATAATTGATCGGGAATTTGAATTAGGTCCATGCTATGTAATGTAAATCATAATATTGGTCTGGTTGTATCGTGTGATGTAATTTTTGTAATTATAGTTTGAGTTTAGGGTTTAGCCGACCTTGTTATCAAGGTTGATGATCTGTATTTATTGTTGATTTTATTGTAGCTGTGGTCGGAATCCACAGGCCTACATAAATAACACTAAGCTTGTGATTATATTGATAATTATTATATTATTAGTTGTGAGATAATATAATTATATTATGTTATAATATAACTATAGTTATAATTATTAATGATATAATAATATATTATTATTGTATTAATATATATATATATAATCTTTAATATTATAATAAAGTAGTGTCCCTTGGTGAAAGAGTACCTCTTGCATATATATTATGAGATGTGTGATCTCATTGAGGGAAAATGAAAATAATAATAATAAAAGAAGAAAGAAGATAGGCAATACTTGGGACTTTAACATGGTATCAGAGTCGGGGACAGCCTTGACTCTCTCACGAGAAGGGCTGGAATATGAGCTTATTGTTATCAGAGTTGCAGAGCATTTATGCCAAGAGCTTTCAAACCAGGGTTCTCGACGACTACGGAACTGTAAAGCTCGGAGATTTGTACGCAGACGAAGAAAGAGACATAATTGTGGAGCTTAAAGTTCCAGCAGTCAGGTATCCTAATTCCATGAATGTTCTTAGTGTGAATTGCTCTTTCAAGGATCCTGTCACACAACAAGTAATGTACGGGAGGGAACAATCTTTATCCATCCCATGCCCGAAAAGCACCCATGGCTTCCCTAACTGCGTCAACTTTCAACTCGACAAGTACAAAATTAAGCTCCGTACGACACAAGCCATTGGCGAGGCTCAAACCCTGGTCGATCGCGGTGATGCCAACAGAGCTCAACAGGTCCTCTACAAAGCAAAAGCAATGTTGAACTGTGTTGTCGCGACTTGAACCGTGGACCATATGGGGAGTGCCTTGGAGGTAGAGATTAAGGGTATTTAGGCCAGAATGATCCGTGAGAGAGAGAGTTGCGATCAACTGCACAAAGAACCCACCACCCCTACATCTTCTTCAGTTCTGGATATCATCATGCACTATGAGACGAACAGCAATGGCGAAGCACTCACTCCAACCTCAGCTTGGAGAGCAGCCGAGAGACTCGCCAAGGTCGCCATGATGCGAAAATCTTTAAACCGGAGTACCTGTGCAATGTGCTAACAGACGATGAAGCCTAGGCAAGGGCACACAATATTTACAGCGGAAAGCTCTCACGCTTTCCATTTTTCCTTACATCGCTTCGAACGTGAAGCATGGAAACCTAGTGTGCCCTGTTTGCAGGGCAAAATAGAAGGAAGTACCGTTGCAGGTGACCATCAATGTGGCTCACAAGGAAGTAAAAGCCGAGAGAACCTCAGTGCTCACTTCTTAACCAGCAAATCATGGAGGAGGAATTATATTACTGTCGCAGCCCAACTCGTTTGGGATATATTAGCTACAGTTTGTAACCAAATCAGAACAGAATCATTGCGGAGGACCAGCATATATATTATACATTTACTGCAAATACAGAATATTCATTCAAATTATATATGATAAAACTATAATAATCTACACAGTCGGTTTATGTAGGAACTGTCATTTCCAATTTATCATTCTTTCGTGGACTATGGTTGCCATGAGTAGTTAGCATGTGGACAACTCTGCAATTGGGGAAACTCTATGAGCATCATTTCTATAGTTAACCGGAAATATGTTTTTCTCTCGGTCATGATGTCGAAGCGCTGGTCATCGGGTAAACCAACGGAAATAAGTGTAACAACTTCTCATAACTTTAATGACTATTTGAAATCAACTGAATTCATGTATGGCGAGCGTGTGTATTTCTCCAATATTGAGGAATGCTTGGCTATTCTCTCAGTTGCTTCTGAGTTGTTGGCTGATGACCCCATCAACAAATGCATGCACAATATTTGCAAGGAATTCATTGGAGTGTTGCGGAAGAAACCCGAATTGGAGATGTGCTCTCTTGTCTGGGATTGAAACCTTCACCAGATTTAGCTGCAAGGCTTGATAAGGAGGACGTCGACCATATAATATTTGTGGAAATGATTATCAAACAAATGGTCTCTATTATTCAAGATCCTGAGGACACCACAATCAAGAAAAATGCGAAGAATTATATAGGGGGCATCTTCGAGGTAAATACACCACGAGATGTTGTGGAATTATGCAGGCATGAGATTTTGCAAGGGTTCAAATCAATGTTACCCCGAGTTTCCGGGACGGGGACGGCGGGACGCGTTTCCGGGACGGCAAATTTTTTTGCCAAATTTGGGGACGGCGGGGGACGGCAAAGGGGACGGCTATTAAAATATAGGAAATATTTAAAATATATAGGAAAATTTCAAAATTCTAAATGTTCATATGAAAACATGGATAAAGCATGCATACATACATTATATTCATATGAAAACAATAAAACATGGAAATGGCATGTGTATGATACTATGAAAAGTTGAAGACACTTTAGAATGTAAATTCTGAACATACAACATTGTTAATACTCAATAGACAATATGCAATTATGCATTCATAAATCAGAATTTCAATTCATTCACATTGTCAATATGCATATCATAATAGATATTAAAGAAATAACATACAAAATGTCAAAACAAAGAGGTTAAATTTTCCCTACTTCTATTGACGCGGTTTCCCCCCATATTTTTCAACGGGGGTTTGGGGGCAGCGCCCCTAAGGTGGGGTCAAGGGGCATCGCCCCTTGCGGGGTCAAGGGGCAGCGCCCCTTGCGCGCTCCCTGTCGCGATACAGGGCGGGGTCGAGGGGCAGCGCCCCGCGAGGCCAAAAAAACTTATTCTTTCATAAAGGTGTTGGGTGTTATTTTTCTATTAACTCGCCGAGTTTGGCGATTTTTGGGTGATTTTCTAATCTCTGTGTCAAAATGCCCAAAGGCTACACTGCTGCCATATAGTTTCATTGTCAAAATTATGAATTAAATTAATGTTATCTTTTAATTTTTTTATTTTTACTAACAATTTGAATTAATAAGGGGCCTATATTAGAAAAATTTTAAAAAAATTTGAAAATACAACTTTTTTTAGTTTTTTAATATTTTTTAATGGCCTTAGATAAGGGGGACGTCTAGCCGTCCCCGAGACGGATTGGGGACGTCCCAGCCGTCCCCAGCCGTCCCCGGGACGTACGGACGTCCCCCAAGGCTAGGGCAAGCGTCCCCCCGTTTCGGGGACGTCCCCTAAAAATATAGGGCAATTTGGGGACGGGGGGAAACGTCCCCGAGACGGGGACGGGGGTTTTCAGGTCGGGGACGCGTCCCCGGGTAACTCTGGTTCAAATCATTCATCCATTCTCACGATTTTTCAGCTATAAGGTCGCTCTCTAAATTTTTTGGAGCATTGTGACGGAGAGATACTGAAAGATGAATTCATCGCTCTAATAGAAGATCCAAAATTTAGGACGCATGTGAAGAGGCTAGTACAGTGGGACACATCCGAACAATGTAGTCATGTCCTCTACACTATAATCTGGTTTATGAAGGCCACAGGAGACGTAAGATTATATGGGATCCTGGCCGAGTCAGCTATAAGGGATGTCATGGCTCTTGAATTCACTATTGTTTCTATGCCTAAATAATACGGTTGCTGGTGGAAGATATATTCATAAACATAACAATGGACGGGCACGATGGATATACAGTTGTTGGATGTGACTCTGACCACTTATTGAGGTGTCTTGAAACATAAGTTGCATATCTCGGTCTTCTTTGTAGGAAGGCAGCATTGTTGAAATCGTATATTTGTGGATGATATTGAAGGATGTTGTGCAATCTATGTGCCGAAGAACATCATATCCTTGACAATCGAGATGAGGTAGTTCATCAAATGATGCTTAAGCTATGCACGGAACCGACAGCGTAAATATGTCGTCGCTAAGTTGAAGGTAGATGATGTGTGATGGCGAGGGACAAAGGCCATGCAACCATCAGATCATCGCTAGATCCTTTCGTATGGACATAAATTTCGTTGCTGAGCAAAATTAGGAAAGAATGTTGAAGAATGACTTATAAGAGATAAGTATTTTTTATGGTTGAATAATGTTTATGAATTTTTCATGCTGTTATTAATTCATGCTATTGGGATAGTGAATCATGTATGATTTTGGCATTCATGTTTCTCTTCGAGATAGTCTTGAACTATTAGTAATCTCTCTTAATGCTTTCAGGACGGACTAGGGAGCATAAGGATGATGAGAGATAGCATTCAAGGAAGGGAAATCTTGATAATTGCTTGCATTTCTTCGAAGAGGAAGAATCAACATTCAGAGGGAGTCTGACAAACCTACAAAAGCAACCTTGGACAAGAAGGTCAGGAGGTTGAGGTTAATACTTCAAGCTTCAGAGGGAGCGGCTAGAGGATTTGCTTTATTTGATTTCCAAGGATCTTGATCATATTGATTTAGAGGGAGTAGACCATGTCGAGATGGTTTCTCTAGTGATCAGGAAATTGTAGCAGTTAGAGGAATCTATGATTCATGGGTGAACTCACAAAGCTGGTTCCCACTTTTTGGTACGTCCTGATTTTTGCTGAAATCACAAATTTTTTTAAAATATAATGATTTAAGCTTTAAGAGGTCCCATTTGAAATAATTAATTGAAGAGAGTTAAATCAAAGACTCTTAGATCAAAATTTCTTGGATAGAACCTCTCTACTTCTAAATCATGCTTGCAATGGAGTCTCCTTTGCATCTATCAAATGCTGATAAAAAACCAATTTTACATTAGCTTTTGGGGGGTCAAATTAATTCATTTAAAAGTTTTGTTTTTTTAAGTATTTAGACCTTATTATAAACTTTCCAAGTAGTATAATTTTTAATATATTTTTATTTTGTTTCTTATGAATGTAGGTTTTTCACCGAACATGAACTTCTTTGTTCAATGCATTGGGAAAAATAGTAAACTAATTCAAAAAAATTCTGAAAAATATCTATGCACTAGGTATTGGTGTTTTCTTTCTATCAAAAAAAGGAAAATTGAATTTTGATATATATAGAACAAGTTATGTGTTCAAACGTACACCTATATCCAAATTATAATTAGTCGAACTTCAAAACTTAATAAAATAAAAAATATTCAACATATCACTATCAAACCAAGTGCATGCCCTGGGTATTGATGTTACAAACCAAAATTCAAAAGAATTGAGTTTTTATCATTCATAGAAAAAAATTATGCGTTTCGGGATACACATCACTCTTAAAAAATGTTGTTTGCTATAAACAACTACTTTTTGAGGGAGATGGAAAAATCAATAAAATTTTATTCAAACAAATTTGGAAAAAATATATTTAGAATCTACAAACAAGATGTTAAAAATCACTAGTTTATATCATCTTCAAATTCTTAACGGTTTAAAAGTTATAGTTGTCAGAAAGTGAAGGTTTTTTTCAAAATATTCATCAAAGTGTCAAAGTTGGTCAAAAAGTAGGAACCAGTATTGTGAGTTCACCCTCATGAGATAGAGTTCCATGTGATATCCTTTGATGGATGGATACTTGGTGGGCTTGGGATTCACCAAGGGTGATGCAACCTTCGAGACAAGCTTGGAGATATGAAAAAATGAAGCTCTAATTGAGAGGGAGGCTCAACATTAGTGATCTTCTGTGATTTATTTGTACATTTCTCTTTGAGAGAGACTTGAGGTGAAAGTCCTTATCTCCACCCTCTGATATGGTTCATGGTGGATGTCATGTGTGAGACTCCATGACTTCATTGGTTCGGTGCTTGTTGAGCCCATGTGAACATTATTGAGAGGTGACGATCTCACAATGATGAACACTTGTACTTCTGATCATTATTGTAAGGTGATGATCTTGCAATATTGATTGACCATACCATCACGATGGATATCATGAGACGTGATATTTGTGGATAAGCCATGATGGTTGATATTAAATTAAGAGATATTCATGGTGGATATTATGTGATGTAATATCCGTGGACATGCCATGAAGTAATATCTTTAAATGCCCTAATGGTGGATATCATGAGACGTGATATCTGTGGACAGGCCATAATGGTGGATATTACATTATGTTGTTATGGTGGATATCATGTGACGTGATATCCGTGGATATGCCATAACCTCTGATATCACAGTGAGGTGATATCTTTCTCTCACACAATAAATGGAGCTATTGTGTTTACTATAAGGTGTTATTACTTATTGAAGATGTCAAGTAGGATTCCTCCCTAGCTAAGAGGGAGTGTTGATTTTATTGTAGCTGTGGTCGGAATCTACAGGCCTACATAAATAACACTAAGCTTGTGATTATATTGATAATTATTATATTATTAGTTGTGAGATAATATAATTATATTATGTTATAATATAACTATAGTTATAAACTTATAATTATTAATGATATAATAATATATTAATATTGTATTAATATATATGTATAATCATTAACATTTAATTATTTAATATTATAATAAAGTATGGTGTCCCTTGGTGAAAGAGTACCTCTTGCATATATATTATGAGATGTGTGATCTCATTGAGGGAAGATGAAAATAATAATAATAAAAGAAGAAAGAAGACAGGCAATACTTGGGACTTTAACATTTATAGGCGAATTATTCATGTAATTTGTAGATCGGTAAGGTTATGTCTACATTATCAGAGAGAGGTAATTGTGCGAACAAGGTTATATCATTCAGCGAGGTTTGTGAAGGTTTTAGTATTGCAGGGCAGACATCTGTGCTTAACCGGAACTGTATCAAGCATTAGAAGATGCTACTTTCACAGTTCATTTTCTCCGGATTGTACTCCGATGTTTATGTAAGTCAATGAGACTTCTTTTTGTGATGAGCAATGAGCTCTAGGCGGTTGGCCTGATTGCAAGTGCAATCCCCATTGTAATTATTTCACATACTGCTACAGAAGTATTATCTAACTGTGGGTAGGATTTCCCACCGTGGTTTTTCCATTTACCGGGTTCCACGTCAAAAATATTGGTGTTGTGATCTATGCTTTCATGCTTTATCTTTCACTGATCTGCATTAATTTCTTATACTTGTGGAAAACTGATCCGCCCCCCACCCCTCTCAGTTTTCTCCCGGTATCAAAGATTCTAACACTTCCGCCATATGAAGGATGATGCACAAGAAGTTATAAAAAGACAAAGATGCCAAACAACAAAAAGTGTTGTGGAGGACCATAAAGACAAAAGCTCCGCTGAAAACATGCAGGAGTTCAAGAAGATGTTTAGTGTACTGGCGAGCAAATGGAGGATAGTTTGTGTAGGACATGATGAACAAAGCGAAGAGGGCATGCAATCTCTTGATTCTCTTCTACTACACAAATATTTCGGAATGTCATGATCTCAACACAACTCTACCCATGTTGGATAAATTTGCACTTTATGCTTTGCAGGTTTCCTTGGCCACTTATTAAAACTACAGGGAATGACATGATTCGAGGCAGGTTTAAGTGAGAAAAGATAACTTATATGCCTGATAATCGTCCAATACATGGGATGGAGGAGAGGATCCCATCTACCCCCTAGAGTATCATTCCAATCATGGTACTCAAGCTAGAAAAGTCAAGATAATGATGGAATTGATGCCAATAAGACATTGTTTGTTTAATGGAGTAAAGATGGTGCATTAATGCATGTACTATACCATAGATTAAGCTTACTTAGATTGAATTATGCTTGTCCTTTTTAGAGTGTTAAGTGTCACCCTATTCGTAGTAGTCACACTTCCATTATTGAAGAGTGAGATGTTGCCTCTCTCCGTGGGAGGATACATCTTGGAGGGTGAGTTGTCATCTTCTCCTCACATTTTCCGTCAACTTCATTGCATTTAAAATTTTTATCTTATACACTTTTATGAATGGAATAGCCAAAATTTGTTCATTGCATGTTTCAGTCATTTCTTTTGCATGTTGAAGTTATGTCATTTCCTTGAACAAATAGGTTATTGTAAATAGCTTCAAGGCATTCGTTCCAGGGGCTATTTTAAAAAATCTATCATGGTATCAAATTAAGTTTGCATTTAGGCTAGTTTATTTTCATTCTTTATAAAAACAAAACCCAAGAAATGTGACTTTTTGCAGGATTCTATTCATGGTAAAAGTGAAACAAATCTAAGCTCACCATTGTGTCTAGGGAGTCTAAAAAAGTTGGTTTTGCCTTTCATTCATCTAAAATAAGCACCCAGAGGCCAAACTAACAAGGATTAAAAATTGTTTGTTATCTATAATTCTTTTGTAGGTAACTTTGTCGAGAAACATGTTAAGGCAAATCGAAACTCACCATTGCATCCAAATTGTCCAATAAAATTTCTCCAATTCATGCCATATGACATGCAGCCCAAAGTAATAAAGGAGAAAATTGAAATTAAAAAACTAAAAAAATTATTTGCACTGCACTTACAGCATGTGTTTGAAAGTCTGACAACACTATATCTAGACCTGAGCACCCCTGGAGTTGCATGCATGCACCTGGAAACTGCTAACAAATTCGCCAAAAGCCCATGGTAGAAATTTTATTGTACACTTGTCCCTGTTAGCATCCACATCAGTACCAACAACCACCTTGTCAAACAGGTCAACATCAGTTGTCCACATCAGTGCCACTAATCTACAATCTGCCACGTGTTGCCTCGTCTTTTGTTACAGAGAACCACATCAGCAGTTTGTATGGCACCATGTCAGCCTATTAACATCATCACCTACTTCATAACTCCTTGCCATTCATCTAGAATTTGGGGTTTTGCATTTTATTTTGACACTTGAACTTCATAGGGCTTATTCTCACTCATCTAGATTTTGGTCTAGGTCAGAAAAAACGAAAGTAGCTATTCTTTCAATAGCTATGCAATGATAATCTTTTTTTCTTGTTAATTATGGCTTATGTTCCTAGAAATTGCAATTTTATCAAAAAATTTCAAAGTCTTTCTCATTTTGGCACCTTCTAGAAACAGATTTGTTTTTTGGTGAAGGTTTTTTTTTAAGTCCATTTTCATGTACCTTGCATTAGTGCTCTTAGTTTTGCCTCATTTTTTCAAAATATAGTGTCAAATTATTGTTCTCAATTACAAACTATGAAATCCAAGATCACAATCACTACATGTCTATAAGCAGTAGATTTGAGAATGCACTAAAATATGTTGTCAAAATTAACTTCTTGGGGCAGTTCATTGGTGATTTTTTGAGGGGTTTATTACTTTGTATTGTGTCTCTGTGTTCTTGAGTTCATTGTGATGGATCAAGTTTACTCAACTATATTTAAGATTTATGCATAATTGAAGATTGGGCTAGATTTGGATATCCCATTGCTAAAGAAGGTTATGCTGTTCTACAGCCTCTCACTATTTTTTGCAGGAAATGGATTATGAAGGTGCACCCTTTAGAAAACATGCTTGTCACAAAATTGGTCATTTGGCTAAAAATTGTTACAAGCACTCACTGCTTCTCGACAGAAGAGATCCATTACTGCCCATTCCATTTGGATTTCAATTGAAGGAGAGAGCAACTTCTGACAAAAGAAAGGATTATTTCTTCCAAAGGACCAAAGACATCATCAATGGTTCTTTTCTGATGCAATGGATAGCCAAGCTGGAAATGCTTTTGGGCTACCAACTCAAATAAAGGTAACATAAATATAGTGATGAGGATCAGAGACTATTGTGGAAGAGTTCACAAGGTGGTAAGGGGCTCTATATACAATATTCACATAAATCTAAATTACCCTTAGGACCTAGCCTAATGGAAAATATGTACAAGTGGAATGGAAGGAGTCAGCCTTATAGGAAATTGGAAAATTTGGGAGCTCCTGGCAGATTCAAGTCTGAGATGCCCTCAAAGGATTCAAGCCCTCATTAGAGAAAATATATAAATTTAAGTTGCGATGGCAATACAACAAATAAACTTGGTATACCCATACATGTCTTTCCAATCTCTCATGATGTCCAAATCAGAGGAAGTGTGAGCAATGAGGAAGAGTCGTGTTCAAATGATACCCATACAGTTTGGACCAAGATTTGGGAGATTTTGGAGGTCCAAATAATACTACATTCTTAGATGATCCTCTATCAAGTTGCCTCATTCCCCTTGATGATGCTGACAATCTTCCCTTTGATGATGAAACCTTAGAGGAGTTTGTGTATGATGTAGATATTGAGCATATTGATGATCCAAAGACTGATGATCACACAGACAATACTGAGATGGGGGGGTGGTGAATCAGTATTGTGAATTTTAAAACCAACTATAACACTTGAAACAAACTGAAGCAAAATACAGATATGCAAGCAAAACTCAAAAACATCAACACAAGATTTTCTCGTGGAAAACCCTCTCAAGTGAAAAACCACGGCAAAAATTTCTCCAATAACTCGGAATGGGCACCAACCCAGATTACAAAGAGTCAATTATCAAGAGAGCACCAACTGAGATTAATCAGAATACTAGCTTCAATTATTAGAGAGCTCCAACTCCCTTCAAAACTGGTATTTTAGAGATTTGATGAAGTCAAAAATTTAAATAAGCATCTAGCACTCAACACCCAGATAGCAACACTTATGCATAGAAATCATAACCACTGCTTCAGAACACTATTTAAAAACACCATGCTTACTCTGCTTTCTGCAAGATAAAAAAAAACAATATCCCCCTTTTTAAGTTCAACACTGCTCCCACACTTAAATTTTTACTATTACTCCCAAGAAAAACAGAATATCACAAGCTCAAATATATAATAAAGATATTTGCTCATAACCAGATTTCTTTCAATCGCATACTGCACCACATGTTAAGCATAGCAAAGCATAGAAAAGAGCCTAAACCAAAAAAAAATTAAAATCATATATCAGAATATGACTATATATTTTTCATCTTTTTGAAAAAATAATCCTCTATTTCCAATTTTTACCACAACTCTCCCCAATATCAACATTTCACCAAAATAGCTTCAGAAATTTATTCAACCAAAAAGCGGACACCACATCCATCAAAAATGTGAACCAATATTTCCAACATTGTTGCTTGTTGTCCCACCTTGTGGATTGCTAAGAATTGGCTGGCCAACATTTTCAACTTCATCACCCTACAAGCTATCATCACAACTTTGCAATCTTTTAGTAGAATTAGCAATCTCATGAATTTTCACATTGGTACTTTCAACTATCTTATGCAATCTCTTATTGAAACATTTATGGGCCTTACTTTTTGAAGAATATCCTAGAAAAATACCCTCATCTGCTCTAGGATCAAATTTGCCTAAATTATCTTCATCTCTCCTAATATAACATGGGCTGCCAAAAATTTTAAAATACTTGACAGTTGCTGCCCTACCATTCCACAATTCATATGGAGACTTGTTAAGCTTTGCCTTACCAAACTTCTATTCTGAATATAAACCGTCGTATGAACAACTTCTTTCCAAAAACAATCACTTAACTTGGATTCATTCATCATGCTTCTAGCCATCTCCTAGACTGATTTGTTCTTTCTCTCAACCACTCCATTTTGTTGAGGTGTCCTAGCAGCTGAAAATTGTCTTTTAATGCCATACTTCACACAAAAGCTCACGAACTCATTAGAGTAAACTCACCTCCATTGTCTGATCGAAGACATTTGACTTTCAATCCCTTCTCATTTTCAACCAAAGCTTTGAAAGAAAGCTTTGAACTTCTCCAAGGCCTCTGATTTCTCCTTCAAAAAGGCCACTCAAGTCATACATGAGTAGTCATCAATTAATAACATTAAGTATCTCTCACCTTACATGCTTGTTGTCCTTGTTGGTCCCCACAAATCAATATGAACCAGCTTTAGAGGCATTGTGCTTGAGTACTCTTTTGCTTTAAAACTCCTACGAGTTTGTTTGCCCAATTGGCAATCTTTACACACTGTGTTGGATGGTTTAGTGAGATTTGGCAAGTCTCTCACCACTTCCTTCTTGCTGATCTGCACAAGACTATCGAAGTTCATATGACCAAGTCTCTTGTGCGACAACCAAGATTCATCATGCACACTCAAACAAGAAGTTACACTTTTAGAGTCATCAAGTATGTATAAGTTATTTGCAGCCCTAGTTGCTTCAGCAAAATAAGTAACATCCTTACTAATGTTACAACAGTCAGAACTGAAAGTTAGACTATGACCTTGATCACACAACTGACTAACACTAAGTAGATTATGTTTCAAGCCTTCAACAAACAGCACATTCTCAACTTTATTCTTACCATCACTCAACATGAGTGTACCTTTACCAATAACTCTAGCACATGAGTTTCCCCCAAATCTTACCTTACCACCATTTGACTTCTTGAGAGTTAAGAACTTATTCTCATCTCCGGTCATATGTCTAGAACAGCCACTATCCACATACCATATATCTCTCTCATTATGTGCAAGAAGAGTTGTTTGCACAATTAGAGACTTAGTTTCAGCCTCTTTCTCTTTCTTCCTCCATACATTGGTTTCCTTTGCATTGTTCTTAACATCCTTCTTCAAAAAATTTGCCCTGTCATTCTTACAAAATCTTGCACTATGTCCAAGGTTATAACACTTGTAGCAAACATAATTATAATCTCTCAGAGGAGCAAAAGAGTTCTTGTTTGCAAAACTGAATTTTCTTCTAAAAGACATCTTGCAATTTGTTGCCTTGTGTCCAAAATAGTTACAAGCAAAACAATAACCACGAAAGAATGAATTTAAAAAAAAGTATCGTGCCAGCGAAATAAAAAAAAAGCCTCCATAAAGATCGTTTCCTACAGAGAACCATTAACCCCCGAAAATAAAGATATTTACCAACGTGTTAAATACAACTGGAGCCTATAGCTGCCACACACAAAATATATAGAATGGAATAATTAATCGATCCAAATAAAAACATTAAGGAGTGCATAGAGTAATTTGATGAAACTAGAATAAGGCTGCTGACATTTGAACATTCAGCCGATGATGTGACAAATAAGGCTGACATAGCTACTGACAAAGACAATTTTACTCACACTACTTAAGCAAACACACAAACAGCTGAAGAAGTCACCCAGGCAGCTCAAGCTGCTCAAGCACATCAAGCTGCTCAAGCTGCTCAAGCACATCAAGCTCCTCAAGCACCCAAGAAGACAAGCAGCGCAAATAAACTTCAAAAATAACCTTGACATCAATGACAAAAATTCCAACAAACTCCCCCTTTGTCATTGATGGCAACTCCATCTCCAACTGCAACTTCCTCAAGTCAAGAAAACAAAACTTCTCCCCTTGAGATCATGCTCCCCCTTTGACATCAATGACTGATACAAAGCTGCAACCAATCGGAAACTAATACAAATCCATAAACAAGCCTGCAACAACTGAACCGGGGATAAAATAATACAATGATGATCACACAGACAATACTGAGAGGGGGGGGCTGAATCAAGTATTGTGAATTTTAAAACCAACTGATAACACTTGAAACAAACTGAAGCAAAATATAGATATGCAAGCAAAACTCAGAAACATCAACACAAGATTTTCTCGTGGAAAACCCTCTCGGGTGAAAACCATGGCAAAAACTTCTCCAATAACTTGGAATGGGCACTAACCCAGATTACAAAGAGACAATTATCAGGAGAGCACCAACTCTCCACTCAGCACCAACTGATATTAATCGGAATACTAGATTCAATTATCAGAGAGCTCCAACTCCCTTCAGGATTGTTATTTTAGACATTGATGAACTAAAAAATTTAAATAAGCATGTAGCACTCAACACCCAGATAGCAACACTTCTGCACAAAAAACATAACCACTGCTCCATAACACTATTTAAAAACACCATGCTTACTATGCTTTCTACAAGATAAAAAATGATATCCCCCTTTTAAGGTTCAACACTGCTCCCACACTTAAATTTTTACTATTACTCCCAAGAAAAATAGAATATCACAGGGTCGAATATATAATAAAGATATTTGCTCAGAACCAGATTTCTTTCAATCGCATACTGCACCACATGTTAAGCATAGCAAAGCATAGAAAAGAGCCTAAACCAAAAAAAAAATTAAAATCGTATATCAGAATACGGCTATATATTTTTCATCTTTTTTAAAAAATAATCCTCTATTTCCAATTTTTACCACAACTCTCCCCAATATCAACGTTTCACAAAATAGCTTCGGAAATTTATTCAACCAAAAAGCGAACACCACATCCATCAAAAATGCCCAGAAATTTTTTACACCACTGCATGATATAATTGTTGTGTTAAAAATAACTTCAACGCTCTACCTCCAGAAATGACTCCCGACATCAAGAGAATCTTCAATGCACTTCTATTTTCAAAGCGCACCCCTAACAATACATCACAGCATCTGAAAAACTCCAACCACAACTCCACGTCCAGTTACATCAAAACACCTTCCACAGTTACATCAAAACACCTTCCACAGAAACTTTTTGTATCACCCTTTCAAAAATAAAACTCACTTTATGAGTTCGTGATTGTCATCTTTTAAAAAATATTGACTAATTCGCACAGGAAAAGGGAAAAAAAATAACTCCACACTCCTGTCAAGGTACTTCAACACATATTGATGCCATGAAAACAACAATATCTCCATGCAACCAGCAACGTTACTCTCAAAGGAGCATATCCGTTTTTTTTATTAAAAAACGAAAGCTACAGCAACCTGTATTTTTGCCGACACCTCAAAAATATCAACACACATTTCAAGGGAAAATGCCTCCCTTTTAAATTCCGACAAAAATCATTAGAAACAGTGCCACTTCATATATCCATTCACATCCACCACTCCACCTATTCAAGAACATGCAGAGAAACATAACCCACACAAAGAAAAAAAAAAGCATCATGCCAGCCAAATAAAAAAAAAGCCTCCATAAAGATCGCTTCCTACATAGAACCATTAACCCCCGAAAATAATGACATCCACCAGCACATTAAATACAGCTGGAGCCTATAGTCACCACACAAAATATATAGAATGGAATAATCAATCGATCCAAATAAAAATATTAAGGAGTGCATAGAGTAATTCAATGAAACTAAAATAAGGCTGCCGACATATTTGAACATTCAGCCGATGATGTGGCAAATACGGATGACATAGTTGCTGACAACTCACACTGCTTAAGCAAACACACAACCAGCTGAAGCAGTCACCCGGGCAGCTCAAGCTGCTCAAGCACCTCAAGCTTGTCAAGCTGGTCAAGCTCCTCAAGCACCCAAGAAGACGAGCAGCTCAAATAAACTTCAAAAATAACCTTGACATCAATGACAAAAATTCCAACAAAGGCTTCTCCAATTGAGATCACACATTCATCTTTTGTTGATGATTCATTGAGAACTTCTAGTGATTCATTGCAACAAGTATCTAATTGTCTTCCTGATTGGGATTCCTTTCTAAAAGACATTGCCTCATTATTTGTGGAGTCTCACATTTTAGATTTGGAGGACCAATTTGAGGGGTTATCTCTCCTATTTGATAACAAAAATGGCACAATTGTTGCCATTTTATATTTGTCTTTGGAGCTTGTTCAAAATCAGTTACCATTTGTTCCTTGTTTGTCACCTTTTGTTGTGGTTGGGCATGTACCTGATTGGTTTGTGCATCATCTTCATCGTCCAAGAACTTGGCAACACATGAGCAATTTTTAGAGACATCATTCTACATTTGGATTCTTCTCTACCAATTCCTATTCAAAATGGGAAGCATTGTTACATTTGTACTTGATTTATCTTTTTCCCAAGGTGAGAAATGTTGTTTGTAGACATTGGACTAATGTTTTGTCTTCAAGCACTCACCATTTCTAAGGACATTATACATTGTGAGGGGGCTATATAGTTTGTCTCTTTCCTTCCCATGGGGGGATCATTGATTGTAATTTCATGATGGATGTAGTCCTTAGGGTTTATCATTGAGTCCTACATACATGATCCTTTTTAAGTATTTTTCCTCTTTTAGGGAGGACTTTCGTCCCAATGGGGTTCACCCTTTTCTTTGTTTGTGAGAGATTTGCATTATACATGGGTACCTATTGATGTGTATTTTGTACAGGACCAAACACAAAATAAAATACCCAGAGGTATCTTATCCTCTCTTGAGTAAAGTTACCGAATGCTGAAGATATCGCAAAGAAGGATCAATCGGTGAAACTTCAAGGTTCTTTAAAGTAGGTTATCTACTCATGGATAAGCACCAGTGGTCGTTGTGTTTACTGTTTTTCAAGGGGCCTTACGTACTTTCAGAGAAAGCTTGTTCATGTGACTACTTTTCAAATGAGGGAACAGGATTTTCCTAACGCTAACTGGTTTCAAAAAAAAGATCAAAAGATAAAGGTTTCAAAGAGGCAAGACTAAATTAATCCTAAGAATGACTCAATGATGATTGGTCTTGACGGTTGTCTACCAATTTCAGTATTGCCAAGAGGTTACAACTCCACTGGAATTGGTGCGATCTTCTAAGGGGATTCAATGATTTTCAAATCACTAAAGGGGATAGATACTATCAGTAAGATACATATCAATGCCTCCAACAATGATTGATCTCTTAAACAATGTCAATGTTTCCAGTTGACCACACAGGGCGTTCTTACAATCAGTAAGGAGCTAGTGGTTTGGAATGTGAGTCTTATCAAAGATCAAGTACAACATTCGTCCTTCAAACTTAAAACTTAAATGCTATCTCTACTAAGAGTGATTCAAGAAAATAAACAACCATGAAAATAGCCACAAGGATTGCAATAAAACACCATAACTTCAATATTTTATTGATGTCATAGCCAAATAAAACAACAATTGTTCAAATTTCTCTCCACACCTTATTTCTCTGCTGCTAATATTAAACTTATTTCTCTCTAACTCTCTAACTTTTTTCTAACTCCTTAAAATGAAATGAGTGTGGGCTTATATAGCACTCTCAAATACAATGAACGGCCTGGATCAAAAGAAGATCGATGGCTGAGATTCTGACACCTAAACCCTAATTAGGGTTTGTTACAAAAAAGTCCCCATTTAGATAAACATTATCAATCCATAGCCAATAGGAATTGGCACAAATAACGAGGAGACATAGACCAATAGGAATTAATTTACCACATCATTTTATAACAACTTTTCATCTAGAACTTTGTTCCCATTTCTATGCTCTTTTCTAGCATATTCAATGAATCTGGACGTGACCGCCTCAATCTCAGCAATGGGAATCTCAGGAAGATTCTTCATCCGTTCCTCCAAGTGAAGAACTTGATCAAAGGCAGTGAGAAGAGTTGTCTCCCATCCAAGCTCCACCTAGTAGCATGCATCTGATTTCGCTGCTCTTCGGTGACTGTGTTCTCCTCTTTGAAAAAGATGATCTTGATCTTGTCTTCCAATTCTTGGATGTCTACATCCGTCTCGATCTCAATTCTTCTGCCAAGGATCGTACATAATACCTCAAACACCTTGTCTTGAATAGGGTGGATGGTTTCCTCAACTCGGCCACATCAAAAACTGATATCTTCGAAAAGAACTTCCTTTATCTGGAGCAAAGTTGACCACTGCAGAAGGCTATGGGCTTCTCCATTCATTATCTTCTCTTGCGCTAGAACCTGTCTTGGAGTCCTTATCACTTGCAAGACCGGGATGACAACATCTCTAGTGTGAGCAAATGCATCCACAATTACCAATAGATTATGGATGATCTCAAGAACTTGGATAGCACAGTGGACTGTCTTCATCATCCTTGTTGCAAATTCCATGGCCACCTTGTAAGATTCATCAATCCAAGAACTCATGAGTTGGACCAAGTTCTTTACCCTTTCCGCCTCATTTATTGATTCAAGAGGAAGTGCATGCAAAGGAGATATTGCTGGATCCTGTCATCTCAAAGGTTGATTAAGATGGCTAAAATAATTCCTCCAAGCACTGACCTCCTTTTCTAGTTTCTTATTCTTTTCCATTTCTTCTTTGAGTTTTTCATTAAGTGCTTTCAGTGAACCAGTTGCTTCTTCCATGGCTTGCACGGTGGTAAGTGGACCAAGATCGAATGCTTCCAGATCGTATTCTTCTACTAGAATCTCATCTTCATACTTGTCCACCACTGGTGTAGCTATCTGCACTTTTCTGGATCCTATCTCATCTCTAATTACCTTTGACATCTTTGTGGCCTTCTTCTTTTCTATTTCTTCATGAGAATTTCCTATGAGGCTTTCCAAGTCAAATACTTGCTCTTCCTCTTCGACCACAACTACCCTGAAAGGAGATGTTGCTTCATCATCATTCTTTTCTTCTTGTTGCTCATTAGCACCAACCTAGGGAGATTGACTCAATGAATGCTGAGGTGTCTGTCATTTTCCTTGTTTATCATTTTGTACCATGGATTCCATAGACTCATCAATTTCATACACTATCTGCCTCTGATCTTCTCCTTGACTTGCTTCCTTTTCATGCCTAGAAGATTTGCTTGGTGGACGATCAGGATTCACTTTCTGCTTCTTCTTGGAAGGTTCTCTCTTCTCAGGTCCTTCTTTCCTCTTTGAACCTTTGGAATGAGAAGTATTCTCACTCACACTTGCCTCTCCTTGTGGTCTTGTTTCCAAGGTGAATGTCATGGATACATTCTGCTCCTTCAACTTTTGAGTTGTACGTCCACCCATCTGCGAGTGCAAGATAAAACGAGAGCCATCAAAGCTCTTAGGTCTAAAACCTCGGGCTCATTCCAATCTACCTTCACTTCTTTATCTTCCTTCTCATAGGATGATTGGAGGTATCTACCACTGTCCTGGGCTTGATCGGCTACTTTGTAAATCTTGCATTTCCTGATGAGATCCAAGGGTAATCTGGAATGCATCTTTCTTTTGACCTCTACATCATCCTAGACATTCATCCAAAAGTCCTCCACTTGAAACTCATGTTTGTACTTCTTCCCGACTATCTCTTCTATATGACCATGAGGATCGGAATTCTCCCTTGAGGCGAAGGATGTGAATGAATATAGAGATGATTCTTTCTCTGCATCCTCCACGGCTTGAGTATTAGGACATACTTCAACTAACTTCCCTAGTAGGATGAGTACGGGAATTCCATTTCCGTGTTTGTGTCTTGATGCCTTTGCATAAGCTGCCAACTGTCTAGTCACCTCAAGTAGTATTATCCTGTCTGTAGGATATCTCGGCAACATGTAGGGAGGTGAAGGACATCCATGAACTCTGATGTATGTGAATTTTGGAAACTGAATGAACCAAGCACCATGCTTCTTCACGAGTTCTTGCACGTCCAGAGACAGTCGATTGTGAATCCTCCCTTGCAATGTCCTGGTGATATACATCGTGAAGGTGTCATTAACTAGCTTGTAGTCACTCCTTGGCGGATGATGCAATTGAACATAAGAATCACAAACTCTTACTTCTCCAAGTCCTCTCCCAACAACTCCTCTGTGCGGTAACCCTACGTACTCAAAACTTCTGATCAAGGCATATATAACATATGAACTCATGTGAAACAACTTGGTAGGAGTTAGCCTTCTCAACTGTACGTCTAGGTTGTTGCTAATGATTTTAGCCCAATTGAGCATTCCCTTTCCTTGGACGATCAGTTGTATGAAGAAGAACATCCACTTGTCGAAGAAGAAAGCTTGAGAGGCACCCATGACCCGATTGAGCAAGGTTATCAAGTCCTTGAATTCTTCTTGGAAGTCGATTCTATGTAGTGTATTGGGAATCTTGTTCAAGTGACGTCGACTTTTGAGCAACCAATTCTTGTTGATGAAGTTCAAACAGGAATTAGGATCATCCTCGTAGATAGACCTAGCTCCTTCCAAGCTCTTGTAGATCATGTCTTTATGCTCTGGGAGATGAAAAGCTTCGCTCATAGCTTCCTCTGAAAGGTAGGCTAAGATAGTTCCATCCTTGGCTATGATTGTCCTTGAGTGTGAATCATAGTGTTGGGCACACTCGATCATCAATTCATGACACTTGACTGCAGGAGGGAAACCTGCGGCCTTGATGATACCACTCTCAATTATCCTCTTCACGACGGGTGATGGCTTGCCGATGTAGGGCGCTTCCCGAAACTTCTTCACATTGAAGTTTCCTAGATTGGTGTCTCCGATATTACTCCATTTGGACACGATCCTGCTCTCCAATTCATCGTTCTTCTGATCCTCCTTGATGAGAGCCTGTCGAGTAGTGGATCCTCCGGCCCTGGGGGTCATCATTTGATACCTACACAAAAGCTTAAAGTTAGGGTTTGAGCATAATACCTTAAGGTATGGGATTCAAGTCTTTTCAAGGAATTATCTAAATATTAATTTGAAAATAATGTGCTAAATCCTAGAATTATGAATTTTTAAATTAATATTAATTGAGAATTGAAATCAGATTGTACTTCGACTTTCAAAAGATTGCTATGGAAAATCAAACTAAATTTTGAATAAAATTTCAAAATCTGATTATACATACCTCTTCCTTGACTTTAAGCTATCAACCTTTGAAAAATGAATAAAGGAAAATGAGAATTTGCTAGACAAAGATGTTTGATCTGAATTTTAGACTCCTCCTTTGGATGAATTAACCTCCAATCAGCCTTCAAGCCTCCTTCAAAATCTGGAAATTCGCCTTCAATCAGCTTCTCAATCAGAAATTCGCCTTCAACTAGTCTTCAAATATCTTCCAAAATCTGGAAATTATCTTTCAATCTGCTCAATTTCGCCTTCTTAATCAGAAATTCGCTTTCAATTAACCTTCAAGATCTGGAAATTTGCCTTCAACTAGTAAGAAATTCGCCTTATAGGTCTGCTCTTCAAGTTCGCATGAGAGAAAGTGAATGAATGATTTAAAATTTCAAAAGAACACCTTTTCCCTTTATAGGGCGCTCACCCTATTTTCCCTCTAGGCCGACTTTGTAAAGGCTTAAATAAAATAGAATAAAACTCCTCTATAAGCATGGCTGACTTGTTTGTAAAGGCAAAATAATGAATTTTGAGCGCTCAAGTGTGATTTTTTAATTTTTTAAATTAATTTCAAAGTTAAGGTGGATTCTTCATTTATTTCAAGGCTTAGAAAAATTAATTGATCCATTTATAAATGCCTCAAATTATGCAAATTTGTCTTAGTCTCCCAAATGTGTTTAATTGGCAAATTTAATGAAAAGATAGAGGCTAGCTTAGCAAATGCTAAAGCTTGATCAAGGTTTGATGAATTTTCATTCTCCTTAGGCACTAGAATGTTCATAGTTTAGGTCTCTCCAAGGAGGCTTGTTTGAACTTTTTATCTAGGTTTTGTTCACTTCATTAATCAAAATCCTTACAACCTAGATTTGCCATCACTTCATGCTCTTATCATCATGATTTTGCAATTTTCTTTTGAAAAGGTGAATAATAGGTGTCTTCAAGGATTTTCGCCCTGGACCCTTTGGAAGGGTCAGGAGCGATTTTTTTTATTAGGCCTTAAATATCCCATTTTTCTCTCCAAAATCCTCCGGAAGGTGAACATGCGCTTGTTTTGGTTTAACAAAACCTAGGATTTCAACCTTTTAGCCTTTCACATGGGTAAATTAGGTGAGAATGGGAATTTCGCTCTAGACCCTTTGGAAGGGTCAAGAGCGAAATTCACCCTTTAGGTCACAACCCACCTTTTGTTTGATTAACAACCTTCTCTAAGGCAATCTCCAGGGACCATTCTCAACTTGGCAATCTCAACTTGGCAGTATTGGTTTGATCCTCACAAGGCCAAAAAGGTCAAATTTGCTCAAAACCTAGCCAGGGATAGAACCCATCCAGAATTTCGCTCAAGACCCTTTGGAAGGGTCAAGAGCGAAATTCCAATTCTACCTCAAAATATGCATCTTTAATGGTCAAGAGTCTATCCCAGGCAATCCAAATGGTATCTCTCACCCTTGTTTAGGTCTGACTTCTCTCAAATCTTGAGGAAAAAGGTGGTTTTAGGGTTTTTCGCTCTGGACCCTTTGGAAGGGTTAGGAGCAAATTTCTTGTTTGTAGCTCATTTCCTCATCATTTCATCTTGAATTCACCTCACAAGGCAAGGAAACATCTCTCTTCTCCCATTCAATCCAATTTTGACTTGATTTTGCAAAGAGAAAAAGGTGATTGAAGAATTTTCGCCCTGGACCCTTTGGAAGGGTCAGGAGCGAATTTCTCCCTCTTAGCCCAAAATCATCATTTTGGAGACAACAATCAACTCAAACGTAATCTCAAGGGCATCTTTGACCTTAGCCTAGGCATGGTTTAGCATAAATTTGAAAGGAATATGTAGATTTTAGGATTTTCGCTTTGGACCCTTTGGAAGGGTCAGGAGCGAAAATCTTGTTTTAGGGCTATTTCTCCATCCTTTCAACTTCAAATCACCTCAAAGACTTAGAACACCTTGACTCACTCCTCTCTAGGCCATAAAAATCAAAATTTTAACTTGCCTTGCAAAGAAAATAGGTGAAATTGGGATTTTCGCTCTGGACCCTTTGGAAGGGTCAGGAGCGAAAATCTTGACTTGAGCTTACTCCTTCATCATTTGTCCTCAATCAACTTCAACAGGGCAAGAACACCTCTCCTCACACTCATCCACCCATAAAGAGTCAAAGTTGACTTGATTTTGTAAGGAAAACAAGGTGATTTTAAGATTTTCGCTCTGGACCCTTTGGAAGGGTCAGGAGCAAAAATCTTGATTTGGTTCAATTCCTTTAGTTTCAATGATTTCTAGCAACTTGAAGTCACTCTTAGGGACATCTTCTTCTTGATTTTACCTTAGCCCACACTTGATCTAGCACAAAGTTGATAGCAAAGAGAGGTTTTGAGAAAATTCACTCTAGACCCTTTGGAAGGGTCAGGAGCGAAAATCTCATCTTTGACCAAAAATCATCATTCTCTCAACTTGAAACTTCATTGCAAGGTAGAATCTCATCTTTCTTCGCCCTAGGAACAAGGTTTTAAGCCTAAGAAAGGTCAAAAAGTAGGCTTGCAAGGAATTTTGCTCTGGACCCTTTGGAAGGGTCAGGAGCAAAATTTCCTTTCTTGGCTAAAATCCTTCATTTTCATAGCTACCAAACACTCTCAAAGGCAAGGTCATGTTCATTCTCCTTCTCATCATGCCTTGGACATCAAATTTTCGCCAAATAAAGGAGGAAATGCATCCTAGGGAGATTTTCGCTCTGGACCCTTTGGAAGGGTCAGGAGCGAAAATCTTGATTTGGGCTAAATCCTTCATTTCTCCAATTCAAAACAACCTTAAGAGGCAAAGGCATGCTAGCTCTCTTCCATCCACACCATAAGAAACCAAGGATTTGACCCCCTCCAATGAAAAATAAGTGTTTTTAGGAATTTCGCTCTGGACCCTTTGGAAGGGTCAGGAGCGAAATTCATCTTTTGGTCCAAAATCCTTCACATTTCAATGCTTCCAAACATTTCCAAAGGCTACATACAAGATGTCCATCCCTCCTTTCAAGATACCCTGCAAATCAAAACTTAGTCAAACTAGGGAGGAAATGAGCTTTCAGAGGATTTTCGCTCTGGACCCTTTGGAAGGGTCAGGAGCGAAAATCTCATTCTAGGCTTGATCACTCACTTTTCCAACTTCAAATCTCATCACAAAGCAAACTTAGATCATTTTCCACCTAAGAACAAGGTTTCAAGCTCAAACAAGGTAGCAAATGAAGTTTATGATGAATTTCGCTCTGGACCCTTTGGAAGGGTCGGGAGCGAAATTCTCCTTTAGGCCAAAATCTTGCCCTTCAAAATCAACCAATTCCATCTCAAGGCAAGAACATACCAATTCATCCTCAAACAAGTCCTAGAAACCAACAATTAGCCAAAATTGGGAAGGAAATGTGGGCTACAAAGATTTTCGCTCTGGACCCTTTGGAAGGGTCAGGAGCGAAAATCAAGATTTGAGCTTGACTCTTGACCCTTTCAACTCCAATTCTCTTTGAGAGGCAAACATAGATCCTTCTTCACGCATCTCCATCAAGATCCTGACTTTAGCCAAGGGAAAAATGAGAGTTTTCAAGAATTTCGCTCTGGACCCTTTGGAAGGGTCAGGAGTGAAATTCACATTCCTAGCTAAAATCTTCACCTCATCCACCTTTACTCACCTCCTAAGGTTAGAACATGTCAAGACACCCCCAAACATGCCTAAGGAACTACGAAATTGGTCTTGACAAGTGATAAATTGAGGTGTACAAGGATTTTCGCTCTGGACCCTTTGGAAGGGTCAGGAGCGAAATCCCTATTCTTGGCTAGTTTCTCACCTTGGTTCATCTCATTTTCTTCCAAATTTGATCAAATCGTCTTCCTCCTTTCATAATCAAGACAATTCCTCATTCAACTTGGTCTAAGCAAGGTGCAACTAGGTTTTCAGGGCCAAAGGAAGGTAAGAAAGGAAGATTTCGCTCTGGACCCTTTGGAAGGGTCAAGAGCGAAAATCTCCTCCCAGGCTGGCTTTCATCATTTCAAAATCTAAAAACTCTTCTTCAATGCGAAACATGTATTAACCTTCCCAATTACGCCTCAAAAGTCAACAACCTATATCTTCTCAAAAAAAAAAAACTCCTTCAATCATCATCAAGAGCATTTGTTCATCAGTTTCTGAAATCACCACTTCCATCTCTCTCTGACCACCGACTCTGCTCAATCGACTCAGACCTGGAGGAAATCAGGACTTTGACAAGAAAGCTATTAATCCAAACCTATCCTGACCTGAGACCTATCCAGAATTTTCCTCAATCTAAGCACCTTCATTCTCCTGAAAGGAAAAGCTTCACTAAGGCAAACCTAAGGTTTCAGGCAGACAACTAACGACCTCCCAAAACTAGGCTAGACTCAGCTTGAAAGAAACCCTAATACAAGCTTTCAGAGATAAACCCTAATCTAGCCAGCCCAGGCAACCACTCACTTCACTCCAAAACCCAGCAAGCAGAGAGAAAACCTAACCAAGGAAAGCAAAAACCCTAAGAAAAAGAGGGGGTCCCCATTCTGATGGGGCGATGTGTGAAATGGTCACAATAGTACCTAACATGGTTTTGTAGTTGAGACAAATAATAATCTTGCATCTTTGCATAAGATCTACTCCCTAAGTTGCACTTAGGAGGGGTGTGGTGCAGGAGCACTTATGGGTCCAAGGGGCCTATCAGGAGTTTGTCTTTCTTTTTCATGTTTTGTTTTTCAATTGGAACGTAATAAGGTCTTGAGGACCATTTTGAAACATTATGAAATCATGTGAAGTCATTTTGTAGGCATTCATGCAAATTGCTTGAATGTAAATAATTTAGGATCCCATTGGTCAATTATGAGGTTCAAGTATTCAGATGGATACAAAACCTGAAACAAAAAGACATGGATGTGGCTGCCTACACTAAGGAGTTTCATAAACTCAACATGAGGTCTGGACGTGGAGAATGAAAGAGAAAAGGTGGCTGGAAACCTTAATGGATTAAGGTCCAATATCCAAGATGAAACCAGCCTCTTAG
Source organism: Cryptomeria japonica (assembly GCF_030272615.1). Lineage (NCBI taxonomy): Eukaryota > Viridiplantae > Streptophyta > Pinopsida > Cupressales > Cupressaceae > Cryptomeria > Cryptomeria japonica. The sequence goes on from NC_081406.1 coordinate 139,912,438, forward strand.
TCCCCAAGACCGTGGATGAGTGTTTTCAAGTAGCATTGAGGGCAAAAGAAAAGTTGAAGAGGAAGAGTGATCAGCAAAGTAGAGGACGAGGTAGAAGTTTCAGAGAGGGGAACTTTTGGGGGCAAAAATCTGTCCCAAAGACAGCAATGAGAGTCTCGCCACAATGAACAAAGTGGGGACTTGTTGATGTGTATTTTACGCACATAACAATACAGAATAAATTACCAAGATAATTTACCCTCTCTTGAACAAAATCACCTCAGATACTAAGAATGAGATCAACTAAAATGATTCCAAGGTTTCTACATGTCAGGTCTTGACGAGTGGATAACTCAATGGTCGATGTGAATTGTTGTGTTCACTTGGGGACTTACGCAAATGTTTGGATTATCATGATGATGCGGAATAGGTGTGCTAACAACTTAAGATTTATCAATATGGCTCTAGATTTACTTCTTACTAAAAAATGGGCAAAAGGAATAGGGTTCAAGAAACCTATTCTAGGCCTAGGAATGTAGCAAATGATGAATGGATCTAGTGGAATCAAACCAGGCAAGGTCTCACAATCAGGTATTGACACAAGCTTAGTGCAATTGTCTAAGGTATACTTAAAGATTTTCAAGCTGTCACCATCAAACGTTGACACCACCCAAGTTGATGCTTGTCAAGGGACGCGTAATAGTTGAAGTTAAGCTTACTTAAATTCCAGTTGACCACACAAGGCGCAATTACCAGCGGCAAAAGGCTAGTGGTATGGATTAAGGATTCCACACAAATAAATTCAACAAATCTTCCACTCAATCTAACATACATGAAAATAAATTCTAATCTAAATTGGAGGAATTGAGAACCATGAATGCAAATACAACACTTGAAGAGCAAAATCACCAACAATTGAACAATGATTATGATTCAAATAGCTGCAGCATATACCAAGAATTCTACAAAAACTCTCCCTTACAAATGAGAGACAAGGAGGCATATATAGAGTCTCTTACAAAATGGATGGCCAAGATTGATCCAAGATCAACGGCCGAGATCATACCAACAAAACCCTAGAATTGCCCTAATTACGGTTTACATCAAAAATGGTGCCACCAACATATGGCCCAATGAAAAGATACCTAGTCATCAAATAGGGAATCTTTTAGAAGATTCCTCCGTGCATCTCTCTCTCTCCTAGCATACTCCAAAAATCTAGCCAATATTGAATCTAACTCCATGGAAATGCTAGGCAAGGTATCCTGTTGTAAATCAATCACGTCCAGAGAATCCGAGCAAGCATCCAAAGTGTTCTCCCAATCTGGCATGAGCTTCTGCGAACTATGAACATGAATCAACAAAGAGACCAAGTTATCTATCTGACTCTTCTTCAAAGAGTCCAACTGGCAAAAATACATAAATTTCATCGTGTCTTAATTCGGCTAAGTGTAAACCACTAGCATCACTAACATCAACACCCAATAATTCCTCAATCGAGGCAAGGATCTTCATCGGAATGTCCTGAATTAATCCTTCCATCTCCATGCAACTCGATTAGGTGTTCTCATAAGTTGATTTCTTCACAGCCAATGAACAATACCAACCATGGAAATCGTATCTATCTCCACTATGCACACTGTTCTCGCTGACCAAGGTGAAATTAGGAATCTTCTTCAAAGCCTGGAGGCGTGGAATAGTCTTCTCTTGAATAGGTCGGAATTCTTCCCAAACTCCCTCCAAATACTGGATTTTGAATGCGAGCCCTGCTGTCCTATCATATGCATAGACAAACTGAGTAAGGAAATCATCTACCTGCTTTCTTGTATTCTCAATCCACTTTTCCACCTCTGAGAGTGTACCTCTCACTGCCTCATAGTGTGAATGCATTCCATGGTCAACTGCAATAGGGGAAATAAGGGTGGGATTTTCACGCCTTATCCCTACAATATACTCTCTTAAGTCTGATATTCTCTTCTTTGTACCTTTCTTTCTCCGCAATCTCTCTGTCTAACCTTGCATCACTCGCCTTGAGGTTTTCACCAACCTCTTGAAATTCTTGCTTTCTGGATGTACGACCAAGGGCGATTGAAGTGATCTGGAAATCCATAGGAGTAGCAATGTTTGTTGTCACGCCTGCAATAGGAACAGCAATCTGCGCAATCCGCATTCCTGTCTCATCTCTAGCTATGTATGACAAAATCTCCGCTCTCTTGGGCTCTTTCTCCTTAGCACTCCTAGCTAGGTAGTCATCAATGTCGTAAATAGGTTGTACTTCTATCATTTGTTTACTTTTCTCCATACTTCTCATCAGCCATTCAGGAATAGCCGCCATCTCCATACCATCATCGAGACATATTTCTCGATCAAGTCCTCTCAATGTCGAGATAACATCATCATCATCATCAAGATTATTCTTGGTCCAATCATATACCTCATTTCCCAAACTAACTTCCAAAAGGACAGTAGGGGATCTCGGTTGATCATCATTCTCATTCGGAGGTGCAATTGTCGCTATGGCATAAAATTCCTAAGTATTCCCTGGTAGTATCACTGTGTTGGAACACTGTTGGGTTTCCTTGTTTTGTTCTATTACTTCAATCACTTCGATTGATGAGACACTAAGAGGGGGTGAAAGAATGATAAGTGGAGGAATGATAGTCTTTTGTTTCTTCTTCACCTCCTCAATCTTCTTCCCTCTGGCCTTGACTTCTCCTGACGTGTTCTTCCTTCTCTTGGGAGCTTGACTCTTCCTCAAAAGTAGACTCTTCAGGCTTCATCCTTTCATAAGTGAAGGGAACACCCATATCAACCAACTTATTCATCTGTATATCTACCCATGCACGGGAGAAACTCAAGACCTCTCTCATCAATATATTCAAGTCAATCTCTTTTGACCCTAACCAATTAGGCAATAGGATTGTCTTCTTCATTTCACTCTCATACTGTGGATGTGTATGATCTATATCATCTAATACTTGATCAGGAATGAGGAAAAGTCCACACTTCCTCGTAAAATCCATTGACATTCTGGACCACATTCTTCTCTTCATTGCTTGCTCGTCCATCAGGTTAGCCCAACAATCTTCTATGTCAACTTTGTGAATGAGCTTCTCTCCCTTGATCCTTCCAACTTTCTTGTCTAGATCAAAACTTTCTTTTTTCTTGTATGTAGCAAATCGATAGAATGCAAGCTCCTCACTCACAGTGTTGGCGGCTATGGTAGACTGGCAAACCTCTGACGTCTTCCCAACTGAAATAGGGAATGTCATGCTTTACCTGTGCTTCTCTCTCTGAATGACATCGAACTCTAGAAGTTGTCTCACCACTTCTAACAAGGTCATTTTGTCGGTCGGATACCTAGGAAGTCTGTAGGGTTCAGATTGAAACCCATGAATCCTAAGGTAGGTGAAAATGGGAAACTGAATATACCACAATCCATATTTCTCTATTAGCTTTGTTGCCTCCTTGGACAATCTTTTATGGATTCTGCCTTGCAGCATCCGTGTGATGTACATAGTGAATGCATCATTCACTCTCTTATAGTCTTCAATTTTATACATGCTCAGCTGGGGGTAGCATTCATGACTCCCGAATTGTCCTTGCCCATTCCCGACTTCACCTTTGCATATCAATCCTCTGTATGAAACAAATCGTGCAAGCAGGTATATCAGGTAAGAAGTCATGGCAAATGACTTGGACCGCTCTACATTCCTTAGCTGAAAGTCCAGATTGTCACTTATAATCTTAGACCAATTTACCAATGTTCCTCTAAGACAATCCTGGATGAAGTAGAACATCCATCCATCGAATATTGCTCCCTGCGGCATCCCCATCAGTCTGTTGAGTAGGAATATTAAATCGCTATACTCCTTAAGTCTTCGCACATGAGTGTCTTGGGAGCCTTGGAATGATGAGACCTAGGCTCAATCATCCACTCTTCTTCATGTATCTTTCTTCATATTCATCCTTGGTCACATCCTTCATGTCTCTTCTGTGTGGAATTCCGAACACCTCTGCAATAGCATCCTCAGCAAGGTAGGCAATGACAACACCCTTAGGAGTTTTGATCATTCGTGTGACCGGATCGTAACATCGTGCACATTCCAGGATAAGCTCACTGCACTGTATGGACTGTGGAAATCCAGCGACATGGAAAATACCACTCTTCATAATGTTCGCATATGCTAGGGAAGGAACTTGATCTTCGATTCCGAACATTCGCTATTGCATCTGGTCGAAGTCTAGGAAATGCATGTTTGTATCTGTGATCTCCTTCCATCTAGATGAAATCTTAAGCTCAGGATAGAATCCAGTCTCCAGCATCTTCAGTAGTTCTTTCCTTTCCTTATATCCAGACTTCGACATCGTACCTGTACGAAGCTTGAAGTTAGACCTAGGAAAATAAATAATGTTCTTAATAAATTCGTGACTTTCTAAAGATTTTAGCTAATTAGAGCATGGAGTCAGGAAAATAATACATACACTTGGTAAATTTTAACAATTAAATTCAAAGTGTGACAACACTAGGGCATGGAAACCCTCTATAAATTCATTAATACCTCCTTATGCTTAGAAAATATGCAAGCTAACATGCAAAGGAGTATACTGGATCAACGATGACTAAGGAAAGGTGTGAAAGGTTGTCTTTTCACACAAAGTATGTCTGAAGACACCTTCCACAGTCAACAATGGAGGTCAACAATTCTGAAGACAGCCTGAAAATCAAATTTTTGAAACATGTTGTAATCTTCAAAAATGTGCATAAACTCGATAAAAATCAGTTTTAATGATGAAAACAATCATATTCAGGAATGTGTGGCTGGTAGAAGATAAATTTCTGAGAACAAGTCTGAAAATTGATTACTTCAGACTTACCAGCACCTGGCAAAGTAGTTAAAAATCCCTGAAAATGATGAAAAGTAGCTAACGAATCAGCTCCAAGCAAAATCGCCAAAGTGGTTAGGTCGCTGGAAATGAATATTTTTTAAGACCGCCTAACAATGGAGTTTTCAGACCTGCAACAACGATAAGATAGTCTGAAAATGCACAGAAAACTCCATAAAACACCTCCAAATGCAAATCGCCTAAGTTGGAATTGACTAGGCAAAGAAAGTTGAAGTCTAAAAATTAATGGGCAGCCATTAATGGAGGTCAAATCTGAAGACAAACCTCAGATCTGAAGCGAATCAGCAAGCTGTAAATGATGGCAGCCACCAAGCATGCATAGAAATCCACCAAAATGTGGCACAAATCACTCAAACAAAATCGAAATTTTCCCAACTATGGTGCCAAACTAAAATTCTGAAAATGTCATTAATGGCAGCTTGGATCTGCAACAATGGAGGTCGAACAGCAAGCAAAAGGAGGAAAATATCGCCCAAGTCTCCAAACACAAAATCGCCACCCTTCACCAAAAATCGTCAAGCTTGAAAAATCGAAAATCTGGAAATGGTCTTCAATGGCAGCAAGGGGAATGGATCAGCAAGCTACAAAAAATGGAGGAAAGAATCCTCAACCCAACAATTTACTTCAACACTTTGCTAAAATTCGCCCAACTTGGAGAAAAATCGCCTTTCATGGAGACACCTGGCAGATTTAAATAATAAAATAATGCTAAAGGCTCCTCTCTTATACTTGCTTTTACCTCTCACTTTCACCACACAAGCAATGTGGGGTAAAACACTTGCTTAAATACTTGTTTGGTAAAAAACTAACTTGCTTCTAGAAGATTTAAATATTAAATGTTTATTGTGAGTTATTTAATTTTGCTTTTAAAATTTTTTATTATCATTAATCATTATTTAAAAGCAATTAAATGGGGCTCACTTATTAAATATTTCAATTTAAATCCAAATTGAACCTACAAGGGAAAATCGACTTAAGTTGGGATTAAAAAATCCCTTTAAAAATCATTAAAATGTCAAAAATTTCCCCATAAGGGAAAAATCGATCCTAGCTTGGATAAAAATCCATGCTCAAATTCATCAAAATGCACATAAAAACACCCCAGGGGAAAATCGATGGCAGTCTAGACACAAAATCCACACTCCAAATTCACTTTCCTTGCAAAAAATACTCCCTGGTGGAAAATCAACCTCAGTCTGGATGAAAATCCGAACTCAAAACTCATCAAAATGCTCTCAGTGGAAAATCGACTTGGGTCTGGACTGAGAGTCTGCACAAAAATCCGCACTAACTTGTCACAAAACATCCTGGTGGAAAATTGACCCAGGCATGGACTCATCCTTAACGTTGTCCGCACTCCTAGTAGAAAATCCAAGGCAGTCTGGAAAAATCCTAACACTTAACCAAATTTTAGCACTTCCGGGGGAAAATCGATCCGAGTATGGATAAACAGTGGTGGAAAATAATAGCCAATATGGATTTCAGGGGAAACCCATGTGTAGTGTGGATTTTGAGTGGGAGAAAAGGGTGGGTAGTCTGGAATATGAGGAGAAAAGCACCTCTAGCAAGGAATTTGACCTTCTAACCCTTGGAATATGGATTTCCCTTAGGAATTTATCATTTTAACCACTCAAAATCACCTAGAAACTTCAAAATTAGATTGGACTTAGGCAAATTTTCCAAAAACATGAGCGAAACGCTAAGAAGTTATTGGGATAGAGTGCAAAATCAATTTAAATAGTACCTTAGGAGCGAGAAAACAACTCCAAAAGGTCTTGGAATACCTTGGTACTTTAAAATCACCGATGCGCATGTTTAAAAAAACGTTAACGCTCAAAAGGTCAACACTTAGACAAAACTTAGGATCATTAAAATATCAACGTTTGCAACTTGATCCTATAACTTTAAAAAAAACCCTAGACGGCACTAGGTATGTTCAAAACTTCGAGACTCGGGCACGAGAAACGCAAAATTGTCCACTAAGCAGCCAAAACCCTAAACTAACAACGCAGAAAGCCGAAAAAGAGGGTGTCCCCATTAGCAATGGGGCGATGTGTGAAAAGGTCACAACAGGACTCAAGTAATAGAGGAAGTTTTAGAGGGAGGAGACCCAATGGAAGAGGAAGATTCGGTGGATCAGGAAGAAGTTCAAGCACCTTCACTGGTAGATGTTATAATTGCAATCAAGTAGGGCATCCAACCTTCAAGTGTCCTGAAAAGAAAGCCTCTAGTTCTCATGGAGGAGATAGGAGGAACCAACTAGTGCAAGAGGAGGATTGCCAAAGTGTCAACACACCACCTAAGCCTGCAAATCCAGAATTTGGAGAGAGCCTAATGATGAGGAGAACTCTCTTGAAGGTGCAAGTACCAAGGAACCACCACAAAGGAAGTCACTTTTCAGAACTTCTTATAGGGTCTACAGATAATTTGGTGTCATTAGAAATGGTTGAGAAGTTAGGATTGAAGAGAATCCCTCATCTTACCCCTTATCAGGTGTCTTGGTTGAGTAAGGGCCAGCAAGTGCTTGTAAATGAACAATCTTGGGTAGAATTTCAAATTGGGGGGTATAGGGATAGAGTCCTATGTGATGTGATCCCCATGGATGCTTGTCATTTGCTTCTAGGGCGTCCATGGCAGTATGATCCCAATGCTCAACATGATGGGCAGAAAAACACCTATACCATAACCAAGAATGGTGAGTCTTTTACCTTGAATCCTTTACCAGATGAAGGTGTGGATAAGCAAGTGGGCTCTAGTGTCATGGTGGTAGGTGAGGAGGAGTTTCTACAGACCTTGAAGGAAGAGGGGGGCCAAGGATTTGCTTTGATTGTGAAGCCAAACAATAGATCAGATTTAACTAAACCCAAAGGAGGAGCCATACCTATTGAGGTGGCATTGTAGTGGAGGAATTACCCAAATCCCTGCCTCTAATCAGAGATATAAGTCATCATATAGACCTGATCCCAGGGGCTACACTACCTAATAAGGCTGCTTATAAAATGACACCGGCTCAAAATGAGGAGATTGCAAAGCAAGTGCAAGAATTGTTGGACAAGGGCCTAGTGAGGAAGAGTTTGAGCCCATGTGATGTACCTACTGTCCTAGCACCCAAGAAGGATGGAACATGGAGACTTTGTACTAATTCAAGAGCCATTAACCAAATCACAATCAAATATAGATTCCCAATGCCAAGAATGGAGGATCTCATGGATTGTTTAGGAGGAGCATGCTACTTTTCAAAGATTCACTTGAAAAGCGAGTATCATCATGTCATGTCACCTCCTTGATCATTATATATAACCGAAATGAAATAATCATTATTGATTAATACAATAATTATTAATGAATGATTTTTTGGAATCATTAAATATTTATTTATAAAATATTATTATTTAATTAATATTTATTATGGTTACTATTATTATTATTATTAATATAAATTTTTGTAATTTAATTTATTAATATTAATAATTATTATTAATTTATGTAAGAGACTTAATGTATTGCACAAAACATACTCCCTATAATCTTTAGTAACCAATCCAATATCATTGCCCACCATAAGAGTTGAGACCCACTTACGTCACCTAGGCAGGAGGATAGAGATAAAAATCTGATGCTAAGAGTAAATGGACACCTAATATAATTGTTATGTAATAATAAGTATTGTTTCATAAGGATCGAAGAATGAAGAAATCGACCAAGTCAGAGATGAGTAATCAAAGTATTACAAATGCCAATATCCTTCGAATCCCAGGCATCTGTTTCCAGAAGATCGAATGAAGCATTAAGATATGATCCAAGGAGAGACTATTGATCAATCCGAACCATTAGTCAATGCACTTCGATACATAATGGTAATTGTAATAATAAAAAAAAAACAATTATTTGCCATCTGTTAACAAAGGAATATTAAGAAGTTATTATCGATTTGGTAATTTATAATAATAATGGGAGTGATAATAAAATAATAAAATGGTGTGATCATTACCAAGAGGCATGGGATATGTCTTCTCATTCCCAACACATGATATAAGAGGACGTTATCGACCTATCCAGGCGGGGGGTAATTTTAAGAAGGAATTCGCTCCAGGTAAGTGCCTAATGCCTCAGAAGGTTCATGATAATTATTATATAAATTGGTATTAATAATACTAAAGCCTCATCACAAATTACGTATTAACTATTTGTTACTCTATCAGTGAATAATCTGCATTATAATATTCAGCATTACTTCAATACATCAGCACATATGTAAATTAACTGTGATATGAATCACAATCTAAAGCCGACAGTGTCATATTAGAGCAATATTATGACATTGCTATAAAAATAACAAATAATCCACAAGTAAGACGTAAGGTATAAACTAGTTGATTACTAATATAGTGAATATAAAATCTGAATTAAACCATTGGAAATGTTCTATATTAATTAACAGTAAAGTAAGTTATACACTATATAATACATAAGGCAGTCATACTTGGCCAAATTCACAGTGGCAGACCAGATCTGATGCATGTCAGATCTGCCTGCTGTTGCAGCTACTAGATAACTAATAATTAGAGATTTAGCAATTGGCAGTGCTAATAATATTGTAGAGAATATAATTTGATTTTACTTATTAATTTATGTATATATATATATATGGGTTAATCAGTCCAATAACGATATTAAATGGTATAATCAGAAAAAACTTAATAATAATATAATTATAGAAAATAATATGATATAATGATTATAATTATTATAATACTTTATAGGAACTGCTTTGTAGTAAAATGTTTTATAATATTATCTGAAAATAAACAAGTAAATATAAGATTATAAACCAAATTGAATTATTAATTCAATATTAGAAAGAAGATTATGTTTGTCTGTTATGACTGTCGGTATCTAAGAAGTTGGAAAATGCGATATTTAAGATAGTTTGTCTCCTAATCAATTTAGTTTAAGGCATAAGTATGTTGAGATGGATTAATTATGGGGAAAACAAGGCTAGACCTAGTAGGGGACATTACACATCAGATAAGGATTAGAGAAGGGCATGAATGGAAGACAGCCTTCAAGACCAATGAGGGCCTCTATGAGTGGTTGGTGATGCCCTTTGGGTTGTAAAATGCACCTAGTACCTTCATGCGCCTAATGAATGAGGTATTGAAACCTTTTATTGGAAAGTTTGTTGTGGTTTATCTAAATGATATTCTTGTGTTTAGCAGGTCCAAAGAGGAGCATCTAAGGCACCTTGACATGGTTTTGAGAAGATTGCATGAGGAGAAACTGATGATAAACTTGGAGAAGTGTGACTTCATGAAAGAAGAGCTAGTGTACCTTGGTTTTGCCATCTCCAAGGGAAGTTTGAAAATGGGTCCTTCGAAGGTGGATGCTATCCTCAGTTGGCCAACCCCAAAATCAGTGGGAGATGTCAGGAGCTTCCATGGACTTGCAAGCTTCTATAGGAAATTCATAAAGAACTTCAGCCACATATGTGCACCAATTCTTGACACCATCAAATGAGGTGATAAGGGTAAGTTTTCTTGGACCAATGAAGCTGATAAGGGGTTTGAATATTTGAAGAAAAGAGTATCCCAGCAGCCCATCCCTATGCTCCCTCATTTTGATAAAGTTTTCACCATTGAGTGTCATGCTAGCAATCAAGCAATAGGGGTTGTTTTAAGCCAAGAGGGCAGACCGGTTGCATTCTTTAGTGAAAAGCTCAACGAGGTAAAGAGGAAGTATTCCTCATATGATTTAGAATTGTATGCCATGGTCCAAGCACTTAAAAAGTGGAGGCACTATTTGTTACCCAAAGAATTTGTTGTTTTTACTGATAACCATGCTTTAAGTTTCTTGAATGGACAGGACAAACTCAACCATAGATACATGAAGTGGGTTGAATCTTTGCTAGCCTACACCTTTACCATAAAGCACAAGAAAGGCCAAGCCAATAAAGTGGCAGATGCTCTTAGTAGGAGAGCACTCATGGTGCAAGAAATACAACTACAAAGCATGGGGGTAGATGCACTCAAAGACATGTATCATGATGATGCAGATTTCAAAGAGATTTACAAGGTTTGTAACCAATTTTTGAATACTTTTCACAGTGAGTATTCTGATTTTTTACTTCAGAATGGTTTGCTCTTCGAAGGGAGTCAATTATGTGTACCTAGATGCTCAATGAGGGATAATATCATAAAAGAGAAGCATAGTGGGAGTTTAGGAGGTCATTTTGGGCTTGACAAGACTTGGATCAGGTTAGAAGGTTCTATTATTGGCCAAAAATGCTAGTGGATGTAAGGAGGCATGTTGAAGGATGCTCCATATGTCAAAAGGCCAAAGGAACCTCATCAAATGCAAGGCTTTATCAACTCCTTCCGATTCCCAATAGGCCTTGGGAGAATGTGTTTTGGCAGTGTATTTGTGTTTGTTGACCGGTTTAGCAAGATGGCACATTTTCTTCCATGCAAGTGTACTAATGATGCATCTCAGATTGCAGGTTTGTTCTTCAAAGAAGTGGTGAGGATACATGGTTTACCCTTGAACATTGTCTCTGATACGAATTCCAAGTTTATAGGTCACTTCTGGAGGACCTTATGGAAGAAGCTTGGCACAAAATTATCTTATAGCTCAGCCTACCATCCACAAACGGATGGTCAAACTGAAGTTGTTAATAGATCATTGGGAAATCTATTGAAATGCCTTACAAAAGAACATGGACGGGCTTGGGATCTGTTGGTGTCTATTTTATCATCTTCCAAACATTAGAATAAAGTACCCAAAGATAATTTATCCTCTCTTGAAAAATCACCGCATATGCTAAGATTGCTAGAAGATCATATGGCGATTCCAAGGTTTCTTTTGTCAGGTCTTGACGTGTGGATAAGCTCAATGGGCGCTGTGATTTGCTCGTAACACACAAAGGGACTTATGCTTGGATTGTTCAATTCACAATGAAGGTTTAGACAATGAAGCTCTATCATTTGGGAATTGGATCACGGAAAAAACTGAAAAGGAGACAAGGGTTTAGAAATTCTAATCTATTCCTAAGAATTCCAGAGACGGTATTGATTTGGTGAACTCAGTAACCACACTTTGCTTCACCTCACTAAATGAAAAGTTCAAACTAACTTTGCTCTGGGAAATGAAAATCATCCATTCACCAAAAGTATGAGTGGAGATACACCATAAACCAATATTTATCAGATCTTTCATTCAATCTAATAACATGAAATAAATTTTAACTAATGTGTTGAAGAAATTGAAAACCTGGCTTAATCACTCAAACAATAGGGATTACAAAGCCTTGAGAGAAAGCAAACATGTAATATATTATCTGGAAATGACCTTCATGCAACAATATTTCAAAAACTCTAACAGTTAAAATGAAAATGAAGGAGACAAGTGGCGCAGCTGCTAGCTTCACTGAGGTGAGTGTCCAGTTTCCTTCTTTGTAGATTCCATGTACCTGGACACAAGAAGTCACCCCTCCTCTATGGTGAGACTTGGCAAGTTGCTAATTTGGAAGTCGATCATACCTACATCATCAGTACAAGTGGCGAGAGTGTCTTCCCAGCCAGTTGCTTGTGTCAAGAAATTTTTGTCTATGCATATGAAGCTCGAAACTCTGGAGAGATCCTCCCTGAGAATTGGCCCTGAAACTTTGAAGAAGTTTCCTTGAACTTTGGCCCTTAAATTCTCTACACGCAGATGCTTCTCTCGCACCTCATCCTATTGCAATATTTCAGCTGCCACAAAGAAGACCTTGTCTTGAATATCTCTGATGGTCTTTTTAATTTCTGAACACAACCTCGGATTTTCTCAAAGATTCAACCCTTGTAACCAAGGCAAAGTACCAAGTATTGAAATCATATAGGTCACTGGGCTGGATGACTTTTTTGTCTATAAGATCCTGTTGAGAAAGTCCTTTGATTGCTTTCAGACATGGAATGATTCTTCTCTGAATATCCTCAATATCTTCCCAAGCTTCGACTGTGTCTTGAATTCTGCTCAATAAGGATGATATGGAGTCATGCTTTTATGGCCAAGAGAACAGCAGATCAAGTACACTCTTCTGCCTGGTATATTGATTCAAGAGCTTCGCGGCATTTTACTCATCATTGGGATTGGTTCACAAATTTTGAACCATTCTCAGATTCAGTAATCTTCGGAGGAGGGGAAGAGTACACAGTTGCTGGTAAGGGCACTGTCCAGATTCACTTAGGAGGTAGAAATTTAATTTTTCTTTAAGTCTACTATGTTCCAAGCATGGAACACAATCTCCTCTCCGTCAATTAGATCATGAGGCATTCTCCTCAATTAGATGGTGTCTTCAGTTCGTCCATCTGGAGCATCATTGATAGGGAGACTCGTACTACAATCGCTATGGGACTTGAAGATCATGGTTTGTATAGACTTGTTGATTCCAGTGATTCTCAAAAAAATGCTTCGATTGCTAGGAGTACATCCATCAGAACACTTTGGCATCAGCATTATGGGCACTTAAACGTGCACTGTCTCTTAGAGTTATAGAGGGAGGGTTTGGTTGCTGGTCTACTTGAGATCCAACCTCAAAATCATGGAGTTTGTGCAGCCTATCAAGCTAGGAAGCAGCATCAGACACCATTCTCAGATGGTGATTCTTGGCGAGCCTCCAAGGTCCTTCAATTGGTTCACACTGATGTATGTGGGCCAATGAACACTCCATCTGTTACTGGTTGTAGGTACTTGTTATTTGTTGACGATTTCAGTCGTAAAATGTGGGTATATTTTCTGAAAAATAAATCAGATGTGTTCAGTACATTTCAGCAAATTAAGGCCTTAGTTGAGAAAGAATTTGGTTCTCAAATTGTCACTCTAAGGTCAGATAATGGGGGGCGAGTTTTGTTCCAATGACTTCTCTACATTTTGTGCTACACATGGTATTAAATGCCAACTCACCACACTATACACCCCTTAGCAAAATGGTGTAGTTGAACGTATAAATCGCACCATTACTGAAATGGCTCGTTCTATGATAGAACATAGAAATCTACCTAAGAAATACTGGGTTGAAGCAGTTTACACTACAATCTATCTGCTAAATCAGTCACCTACACATGTCGTTAAGAACATAGTTGAAAAACTCGGACTCGCCACGGACTCGGCAAACCAAAAATTTGGACTCGGACTCGGACTCGTGAAAGACTCATGAAAGACTCGGCAAGGACTCGGCAAAAAAAAAAACCGTAGTTTTACAAAAAAACATAAAGAAATTAATGCATTTAAAGAACATAAGAGCCATAATTGAAACATTACACGTCACATACTCATAGTTTCAAACTTTCAACTCTAAAATGTATAATACCAAGATTTCTTCAATGCTAATTATGCTTTTATATGAAGCCTAATCAGACTCGGAGGTTAAATTTTCCCTACTTCCATTGGCGCAATTTCCCCCTATATTTTTTGACGGGGGTTTGGGGGCAGCACCCCCAAGTTGGGATCAAGGGGCATCGCCGAAGGATCCTGAAATTTGACTAAGTCTGGAAAATTGAAGAATCCTCCAAAAACTAGATTTTGCATTATAACTCATGGAGGTCCGAAACCACTCTCAAACATCCTGACAGTATATATGGAATATAACTTAAAGTATAAGAAACTTATACTTAAATGTTATATTCCATACATGAATCCTAAAGGAGAGACCAAATTTTTTCACATGTTAAACTCAATTTTAAAGCTTGCATGGCTTTTTTTCTGGGTCGCGCGAGTCCATGCAAAAGACTCGCGAGTCTTTCAGATGGACTCGCCAGGACTCGCCTCACGAGTCCTTGGCGAGTCGACTCGTGGCTCCCATGGACTCGCGAGTCCGTGGCGAGTCCACGAGTTTTAAAACTATGGTTAAGAAGATGACTCCTGAAGAAGCCTGGTCAGGACGCAAGCCTAAAATGGGCCATTTGAAAGTATTTGGTTCTACGGCTCATGTATGGATTCCAGACGCTAAGCGTGCTAGGCTAGATTCAAAGAGCCAAACACTTATGTTTATTGGTAACAGCGACAACCACAAGGCCTACAGGTTGATTGATGTGGAGAAAGATCGTCTCATTTTCAGTCGTGATGTTGTGGTTGATGAGACTACTAGTCCATTTATGCCTTCTACTCCTAGTCCTGTGAATACATCTATGCAAACTCCTGATGTTGGTGTTCGTCTTCCTCATGGTTCCCATGATGGAAGGGCTTCAAAGCATTTTGACTCTGAAGATGAGGAATCTATTGATCCAGCAACACCTGATTTTTCACAAGATTCGCATCCAGATGACTTTGTTCCAGCAACTCCAGGGGATGTTGGTACTTCTACCCTCAAGCCTAAATGGTGGACCAAGACTATATGAGATCTTCGTGATGATGAGCTTCTTGAGGATAGATTAGTTCACCGCAAGAGAAAGCAGCAAAATACAGTCAACCTTGCACTTATGGCCAACATCCACAACATCCATGAGCCCCAAACGTATACCGACGCTAAAGGCGTTCCTGAGTGGGAAAAGGCTATGGACACAAAATACCATAGTCTTCTGAAGAATAAAACTTGGGTTCTTTCTGATCTGCCTCCTGGGAAGAAACCTATCAGCTGTAAATGGGTTTACAAAGTCAAGTATCATGTAGATGGTACTTTGAATAAGTACAAGGCCAGATTGGTTGCTCGGGGTTTTACACAACAGGAGGGCATTAACTACAAGGAAACTTTTGCTCCTACTGCCAAGATGAGTACAATTCGTCTTCTTCTCGCCATTCCAGCTCAATTTGGATGGAAACTTCATCAGATGGATGTTAAGAGTGCATTTCTCAATGGTGACTTGCAAGAAGAAGCGTATATGACTCAACCTCGTGGCTTCAAGGTTCCTAATAAGGAACATCAGGTTTGCAGATTGGTAAAAGCCATCTATGGCTTGAAACAAGCCCCTCGGGCTTAGTACTTAAAGATTGATCAGTATTTGGTTGAACATGGTTTTCAGCGCAGTCCCTCTAACACTAATCTATATGTCAAATTGTTTGGTGATGATATCCTTTTTCTTGTTGTGTACGTCGATGACTTGATCATTACTGGCAATTCAGCACATTTGATTACAGCCATCAAACAGGACTTGTGCCAAGCTTTTGACATGACAAATTTGGGGCTTCTTCATTATTGCTTAAGTGTTGAAGTCTGGCAGACTGATGACAGTATCTTTATTTCACAATCCAAGTATGCCCGCAGTTTGCTTGACAAGTTTCGAATGCAGGATTGTAAACTTGCTTCCACACCTATGGAGAAAGAGCTGAAGTTATCAGCCAAGTCTGATGCACCTGCCGTAGATGAGACCAAATTCAAGCAACTAGTAGGCAATCCCATCTATCTCACTGCCACTAGACCTGACATCAGTTTTGCTGTCAGCTACATCTCTCGCTTCATGACAGCCCCAAAAACTAATCATTGGATTGCAGCGAAGCGAGTGCTGCAATATGTGAAAGGCACTTCCGACTATGGCATTTTGTATAGCAAGTGCAACGATCCAAAGTTGATTGGTTACACTAACTCAAATTGGGCAAGATCAGTGGATGATAGAAAATCCACTTCTGGGTACTGTTGACGTGTATTTTGTACACAATCAAACACAGAATAAAATACCTAAAGGTACCTTATCCTCTCTTGAGTAAAGCCTCTGAATGCTGAAGATGTCGCGAAAAGGATCAATCGGGATGACTTCAAGGTTCTTGTATGTAGGGTCTCTACGTGTGGATAAGCTCTCTGTGGTATGATGTGATTTGCTGGAATCACAAGGGGACTTACACTTGATGCCTGAACTTCTGATCTGCTTTGAATATTGCTGGAACACAAGATTTTACTAGCTTTGACTTGAAAAAGGAAAAAAAATGAGGGCGAAGAAAAGATCTAATCCTAACACTAAGAATGTAAGAGCAATGAATGATCTTTGATGAAATTCTAACTAGGTCTTGTTTTGACATCGCAGGACCATCTCCACAAGGCTAGTGCGATCTTCGAAGGAAAGCTTTATGATGTTCAAATCATCACTGCAAGCATAGACACCATCAGGTTGATGCATATCAATGAAGAAGCGATAATTGAAGTTAAGCTTAAGCTGAATGATTCCAGTTGACTACACAAGGCAAGTCTGCAATCAACAAACTGCTAGTAGTATGGATATACGAATTTCACCATCAATCAAGCACATTTCTTCCACTCATCTAAAAACATGAAATCAAATATGAGAAGTATAGGGACCATGCAAATTGTCGAATCGACCCATAAGTTTCACCATTTCTTCAATGAAGTTACAAGTCTTTTACAACAACCTCTTGGCAACAATCTTTGCCTTCTCTCTCTACTCTACTCTAATTGCTATTCTATCTTATTACTTATCTATCTTCTAACTGCTTCCAACTATATTCTAACTCCTAATGCCTTTACAAATGAAATGCCAGGGCTTATATAGTGCCCTCAATACAAATCGATGGCTGAGATCAATTCGAGATCAATGGCCAAGATTCAACAATGAAAACCCTAATTAGGGTTTATTACAACCATTACATAACATTTAATGCTTGACCAATGATAAAAATTGTATTGCTTGGACACATGTCCTCTCTAGAAAAATCGACCAATGGGTAGCCGGGGTAGGTACATCGGAGTTTGTGCCACCTTCCATGAGTTAGGTACATTGAATCTGGAAATGCTGAGGTGGACCACACTGATTGGAGAAGTGATGACTAGGATGCCACCTCGTCTGACACTTGTAACTTGGTAAATATTCAACTTGATGTTGTTGAGAAGCTAGCTTTAATTAATTCATCTGGAACTATCTGCTTCTTCAACGAACCCTTGTTCTAACTTCTTGTGTCCTTGATGTGCAGGATGATGATGTACCTCGCCTTGGAATGCTGGATTGGAAGAGGTCGCCCTTGTCAATGCTAGGCTGGATCGAAGAAGGTCGTCCTTGTCCTTGCTTGATCGTCCTTGATCTAGCTTGATTTTCCTTGAGGAGAGTCTTTCGACTTGTAGATCTTCCGGGCTTTGGAGTCGCCATCTTG
The DNA here is from genome assembly GCF_030272615.1 of Cryptomeria japonica. Classification (NCBI taxonomy): domain Eukaryota; kingdom Viridiplantae; phylum Streptophyta; class Pinopsida; order Cupressales; family Cupressaceae; genus Cryptomeria; species Cryptomeria japonica. The sequence continues at coordinate 139,930,390 of NC_081406.1, forward strand.
ATACCTACACAACATTTCAAAATTAGTAATATATCTTGAAATCTAAAAATTAAACTTTAAAAGGAAGATTCAAGATTTTAATTAGGAAACTTCATGATAAATCTTGAGTTATCATTTCCTAATTTAGGATTTTCAAAGCAAAATTTAAATCTTCAAAAAATGGTGCCAAGGTGATTACGCCATACCTCCACTTGGGAATTAATTCTAAAAAATGATGCAAAAATAGGAGAATTCGCTAGGCAAAATGTAGATCAAGACTCCCTTTAGCAAAATGCGCCCCCTTTAGTCTTCACAAGCATCAACTCCACCACCTCTAGCCTTCAACACCTTCAAAACATCTGGAATTTATCCTCCAATCTAGCAAGAAATGCGCCTCTCCAATAGCCTTCAAGATGAATTTCGCCTTCCTTAGTCTCCACACTTGGTAGAAATTCGCTCCACACAAGCTAGATTTCGCACCTCCTTCCTTGCTTCTCCAAATCGCACTTGAAAGGATGATTGAATGATTTGAATTGTGAAACAACACCTCCAATATAACCTTCTACATCTCTCCATAGGCCGACTTGGAAAACAGGCCAAAAATAATTAAAATTTAATAAAAGGAGAGGCCGACCTTTATAAAATATTAAAATAATATCCCAAGCGCTCTCTTTTTAAATTTAATTTAATAATAATTAATTTAAAATGCCTTTACAATTAAAAATTTTGATTTTTTAAAGGCTTAAGTTAATTATTAAATATCAACGCACATTTATTAAATGCAAATTTAATTAAAATATTTCAAGGATTTGGCGAATTTGGCATTTAATACAATTTGAAGGATATTGGCGCCTAAGCATGATGAAAATATCACTTTGTTAAGAATCTCGCCTTGGTCCCTGGGAGAGGGACAGGAGCGAATCTTGCATTTGTGCCCAAGATTGTCGATTCTTGGAGTCAATTCCTTGTTCATCGTCCCTCGAAAGACATTTTTGACTTTGCATATCCTTGCCTTGACGTGGTTTTGGAAGGGAATGGTTGATTCCATGAAAATCGCCTTGGTCCTTGAGTGAAGGACAAGAGCGCCTTAGCCATTTTTATCAAGTCTTGTGGTCTTTGCAACTTCGTCCTTCCTTGTAGCGCTTTAAATATCATCGCCATCTTGTGCCTTGGCCTGGGTTCATCCAAATTTGGAGGAAAAGACTTGATGATGTGTTTTTCGCCCTGGTCCCTGGGTGAGGGACAGGAGCGTCTTGGCCATCATGGGCTCACTTGTGCTTTGCCAACATTCAAAATTATCTTCAATGGATCTATTATGCCTTCTTTCATTCATGTCAAACGTAAAACTTGCTTTTCCTTTGCCAAAAACTTGTCTTGTGAGAAAATCGCTCTGGTCCCTTGGTGAGGGACAGGAGCTTCCTTTAAAAATCGTCTTGGTCCCTGGGAGAGGGACAGGAGCGCCTACTGCAACTTGGATTGATTTTCTCCTTGGTGACTCATTCAAGTTATATTCAACAGGCAAAACATACTTCTTTTGACCTCTTCAAATCACGAAATCACTTAAATCTTGCGAGGATAATGCAAATTCGGAATTCAAGCTTCGGTCCTTCAGTGAGGGACAGGAGCGATTTTTCATTTTTAAGCCAATTCGTCCTTTGCTAGTCTTCCAAATTATCTTCAATGGATGAATCTTGCCCTCTTTCATTCATTTCAATCACGCAACTTGCCTTGCCTTTGCAAGAAATTTGTATTTTTAGAAAAGAGGGACGGTTCTTCAGTGAGGGACGGGAGCACTTTTGGTAAAGTGGGACGGTCCTTCAGTGAGGGACGGGAGCACTTTTGACATCTGGGTTGATTTACTCCTTTGTAGACTGCTTAAATTATATTCAATGGACAAAACATGCCCTCCTTGATCTCTTCCAATCATTAAAATTGTCCTGATCCTGCAAGAACAGTGCAAATTTGAAATTCAAGCTCCAATCCTTCAGTGAGGGACAGGAGCGATTTTTGTCCTCAAGGCCAAATCACTACAATTTTCATCTCAAATTTCCTTTGCTAGGGAAGATTTCACCTTACTTCATGCTATGAATAAAAGTTAATGTCCAAAAAAGGTTTAAAATTGTGCATATAAAGAAAATCGCTCTGGTCCTTCAGTGAGGGACGGGAGCGAATTTGACCTTCTAGGCAAAAACTTCATCATTTCATTGTCAAGTCTGGATGCTCTATCATGCTCATTTCGTCCTTCATTGTGTCTTTGATTTTTCAGTTTGACCAAACAAAGTCAGGAATGACTCAAATAAGCCTTTTCGCCCTGGACCCTTGGTGAGGGACAGGAGCGCTTCGCCTTGGTCCCTTGGAGAGAGACAGGAGCGAAATTCGCTCTGGATCCTCAGTGAAGGACAGGAGCGAAATTTGACTTTTTGAACTCTCTATCAGGATAATTTTTATGGAATATAACATTTAAGTATAAGAAAGAAGAAACACTTATACTTTAAGTTATATTCCATATATACTTTCAGGATGTTTGAGAGTGGTTTCAGACCTCCAGGAGTTATATTGCAAAATCTAGTTTTTTGAGGTTTTTCAGTTTCCAGACTTAGCCAAATTTCAAGATCAGGACTTCACTCCAGCAGGACCTGCTATCCTATTGATCTCCCCGACAGCACTCAAAATGCAAAGGCTAACTAACAAAACCCTAAAAGACCAAAAAAAACAAACCCTAAAAAGCAAAAAAGCAAGGGTCCCCATTTGCAATGGGGCGATGTGTGGAAACGTCACAACAGGTACGTATTCAGTTTGGGTATTGGTGCCATCACTTGGAGCAGCAAGAAGCAACAGGCCGTGGCTCTTTCCTCAACCGAAGCCGAATACCGGAGAACAGTCAAGGCCACATGTGAGGCAGTTTGGCTCAGAAGGATGCTTTCTGACATGCAGATGCCGCAAGCAGGTCCTTCTCCCTTGTATACTGATAATCAAGGGGTGTTCAAACTGGCCAAAAATCCAGTCTTCCATGAACGTACCAAGCATGTTGAACTTCATTGTCACTACATCCCCCAACTGGTAGAAGATGGATCAGTTCAGTTGCAGTATGTTCCGACAGCAGAGGATCAGACTGCAGATATTCTCACCAAGTCTCTGAGCCCAGATAAGTTTGTAAAATTTAGGGGGCAACTTGGTGTTTTTGATAGGTTGACCATTAAGGGAGGGTGTTAGAATAATATTTTATATTATTAATGCTAATGGTCAATTATGTAACTGACTGTTAGACATCTTAAATGTCTACAGTAACAGGTAGTTAGAAGTAGGTAACTTCTTTAATAGCTAAGATATTTTGTAATTCCTATAAATGTATCTCTTCCCTCAGTTAATAAACCAAGTTTTTACCAATGAATCATCTCTGATTTTCACACATGCGGTGATTCTGGATCTTCCTCTGGCAGTGGGACATTGCAGGGTCAGATTTATGATGTTGTGCTTTGATAATTCAGTTCTACTTCATCCTATTTCTTATTTTCCTTTCAACCTTGTGATTGCAGATTCTGATTCAGAAAGCTCATCAGGAAGTGACTTGGTTACGGGTGAAGTGCATTATGCAGATGCACCTTCTAAGGTGGGATTCTAAATGTTGTAGTGCAAGTAGCATTATGGATGAATGGGATCACTGGTTTTAACTTCTAAACATAAACTGTTCCTCATATTTCTTGGTTCTTTGTTTAATGTAGAAATTGACTCATGTCTTTGATATTTTTTGGAATGTAAAGTATTTAAATTTTTTCTGATTTGCATCAATATGAATGTAAGCATGCTTTCTCCAGGGAACTCTAAAGTCCACTAGTGTCAGCAAGCAGATGGTCCAATCTAATCCTGAGACTACTGGTGTGAAAATTCATTTTCAAAAGTTTGTTGCTGTGGTTCAGTATGTCTATTATGTTAACTGAAATATGAAATATTCCTATTTGTTTCCACAGGTGCTGTGAATGTTGTAGATGAAGAAAGAAAGCAGATATTTCTGCTACAGATGCTGCACAACAAGAAGGTTATTTCTCCACAAAAGATCATGATAACGATCAGTAGAATTTAATGTTTTTCATTTCAACATATGGCCTTAACTCAGTATCATCACTTGTTGGGGGAGAGTGCTCCAGCTAGGAGGCAGGTCTCCCCAGACAGACTTCTCTGGGCTGCCATGTTGAAGAGTTGCTTTGCAGACACAATTTTAAAAGCTGGGGAATTCACCAGGTCAATGTTGGTCATTGCCTTTCATTTGGGCAGGAAATTGGTGTTGGGCAAGTAATTTGCTTGAAATCAAGCTGATAGTTGAATTGATTTGCTGTTTCAAAACAGTGCAATTAAGTCCTGGAGAGTGGATGTGCCATTTTTTCTTGCATTTGTATGTGTTCAGCATAACAGGGGAGATCCAGAGAGGCTACCAATGACTGGAAAAATATAAAAGAGAAGGTTAGTGAATCTGAAAAGTACTAGCCATTTTGGGCTTAGTTGATAGGTTTCAAAATTTGGCTACTTTATTTTTATAAATATTGATGCATACTTTTACTTATCAGAAAAAGCAAGAATTCAAACTGAAGCTAAGGCTGCAGAAACAGTGAGAAAGAGAGCAGAGACAGAGGCTGAAGATGCTGCAAAGAGAGAAAGATGGAACAAGAGGCTGCTTGCCTAGCCTTGCAAAATGTATAGCATCTGTTCACCTGTTACTGATGTGTTGTATTGCCTCAAGAATAATTTTAAGCGACCGTTGCTGATTTGGCGCCATATCCATAAAAAAAATTCTGATGGCAAATGGAAATTGAAGAAACAAGGTCCTTCATAATATTAAAGGCTGAGCTGCGTTCCTGTCAACCACATTCCAAGGTCCAGGGATTATATCAGTCCTGTTAATTCTGCCGATGGTTTGATGAATTTTCCATTGCAGGGAAGATATCCTCTAAAAGAGCTTGGTCTATTCATTAAATTCGATAAGGAATAAGAAGAAACTATTGCAGATTGTGCTTCCGATAATGATCATGTGGAGGAAGGGGAAATCAACTAGGGTGCTTATTTGTATGTTATTTTATCACTTCAATCTTAGGAGTAGATGTAAAATGGATGCCAAATCCAAATGTAGGCTTAAAAACCTTTCACATCAATGCACTGCATGAGAAAAACAAATTTCTATCCCATCTGTTTCCCCTTCAGTGGGTGAGTTAATGCAACTCAAGATTATATCCTTAACAAAGGGCTAGAGGATGATTGGTCAGAAAACCATCTGTGTGACAAGGGGCTGAGACAAAATTTTGTGTTAATGCAACATGATTACTTCCCACCTCAGTGTTTGTGATTGTTTCCTGGCTGGACAAAGGAGGAAACTTTCCTATTCCTACTTGATAATTTATACAAGAATAGCACAGAAAAATAATTTTTGGCAACAATTGTTGATTTGTAACTTGCAACAATATTGGTGTATTATTACCCAACATTTAGCAACTTGCAAAAACTAGAAAAATTAAGCCAAATACACTACAAAGACTAGGGAACCTGCTAAAGTTGAAAACAAGACATATCATTTAATTTTGAGCCTTGAATTCACAACATCACATTTTCTTTGGAGCCTCAAAGAAACGGGTTATACTTGTTACCATTAACTGTTTGTCCCTGTAACCTTGCTGTTTCATTAGTAGATTTCATTGTTTTGGGCATTTTCACAATATTCTTAAATGGCAATGTATACCCAAATTAGAGATGTATTCAGTACAACTAAAGTACAGAAAGGGTTGCATTATGCTCCCACACCCAATGCAAGTGTATTTAAGGTGTTACCCAAATTTGGCTGGGTGAATGCACTGGAAAAACCTTGTTATATTCAATTCACACTTGTAACATATGCAGTGGGAACCCTATTAGACCCCCATTGGGGTTGTAATTGGTTTCATGCATTTCTTCCTTTATATAATTCTTTTGCTGCATATTTTAGAGCTAGAAGGACAGATCTCTAAGTGGTTAATTGGTATACTTAAAAGTTTCTGGTATTTGGAGGAAGAAGGCTATCGATTTTTCTGTTTATTTGGATGTGGGCTTCAGGTTCCCTACTTTGGATTTGGTGTTTTCTTTATAAACCAGGCAGTTGCTTTCTTACAGCTTCTTTTGTGATTAGATTCCAAGAAGTTATTGGCCCTGCTAATTTAAAACTTGCAAATGTTTCAAAAATGAGATTCAAAAGAGTTAAAATGTTATGGTTTTAGAAGAAGCATTTGGAAAGAAAGAGAATTTCTTGAACTTCAGGAAACCAATCACAAACATCAAAACATATAACTCATGCTAACAAACAGAAACAAAATCTAGAGAAGCAACTTGATGTACATGTCACTAATAATGGAGTAGTTATTCCTGTTGCTGTCGTTAAAATACTAATCTTGTCATTGATAAAGACATATATAATAATTTTGCAACTAGATATCCAAGCAGTTTTTGTTATTCATGCTTGGAAAGAGAGAAAATTAACTTTTAATCAAGGAGGCCTTGATTACTGTGCTCCATTGACCAAATTTCAGTGCCTAATTTTCCTAAAACAGTTCATTTGGTTCAAGCAAAAGAAAATATACACATCATGATGGAGTTAGATATGTTGCAAAAAAGACACTTTTAGTTGCGTAGATGTGCAGGTCCAAGATCAAATTTACAACATCAGAGATTGATTGATTTGGGATGGATCGACACACTAGTTGGCAGGGTATGAATATGCCTTTGCCAAGTTCCCAAGTTCGTTCAACTTTAAGAGATGGTAATCAATATTGGTTTGTCCCTCAATTCAGACATTTTTCTTTACTTCCCAGGATTTTGTGTCAGTTCAACAAGAGGCCAAAGCAAGAGTATAATTTTAGAAAGGAGACTTAAATGGTGCGAGATATCAAGTTGTCAGCTGGGCACCTGATGCACAAACAATGAAAAAATGAAAAGGCTTCCATACTTGATTAATTATAGATGATATGACTGGTTTCTGATTGGATTTCTTTGTCAATCAATTAGTAAGCTGCTATCCTGGGATCATATTGAATTCGTACTGGTTCGGCTAGGAAGGGCTTCAGAGGGATCCGATAAAGCAGAAAATACTAAACAAGGAATCATAAAAGCTGAATTATAGAACAATAACACTAAAAGTTCAAATTATAACCCTAACTTAGATTCTTAGTCTGAACAGCTATTCTTTTCATTTTGTTTAGGTATACGTGAGTGAAATCAGGCAAAGACGCATACATACTTTTTTCGATCGGAATATCGTCTTCCACAGCGGCATCCATAGTTGTTGCACTACCATCCTCTACCCCGACGCATCGCACTATCTGGGGTTCCAAATATTTCGATGAATTTTTTGCGGTTTTCGCCAGTTTCGTTCCCGAAATGGAAATCGAGCTCCCTTGCACGCAAGCCGATCGAACCGAAACTGCAAATTGCTGCCGCGTTACCGAAGAAGATGAGGACAAAATCGCCGCCGGGGACAAATTAATAGTGGACGCCATTGTTGCAGCTCCCATCAATGCAAAACAAAACCGAAAACTGAAGATAACAAACGATGGCAAAAAATGAAGAAGAAAACTATGTGACGATGGAAACAAGTGGAACCTGTTATACTTATATTATGTATAGCACAGGCCCTGGTTGGTGGAATTTAGGGAGGCGTTTGCTGGATGTTGGGTATGTTTTGCATATTTTTCCTTTGGTACTCTGACGGAGAATACAAAGTTTCCTGTAGTCAGAAGAGCGAGCTATCGCCATGTGAGAAAAGTGATTTTACTTTCAGTAAGGTTGGTGTAAATTAAGTGAAGTTGTTGGTCTGTGTATTCAATGCTGTGTATTTGGCTTTAGGAGAAGGTATCCTTGCCTATTGTTTAAGCTTTCTTCGCTCAACATCTCTTATTTGGAATGCATGTTCTTTAAATGGTGAAATTTAGATATTTATGTCAATTTTTATTTGTCGAATATTTTTTTATATTTTTTTTAACAAAGTTAACAATAGTTTATGGGACATCTAGTCTTATCATTTTTTATTTCTAAATTTCAAATATTTTTTTCTATTCAAATTGATGATGAGCTCCTTCAACTTTTCACCACTCATCTTATTGAATAAATTATACCAAGAATTTGTATGTCAAGATATTTACATGTTTGTCTTTGATGTTCTTTTGATGTCCCTTCAGGCATCATAGTTTCTTTTATTTCACTGCTTCGTAAAAAATACACAATCCGCCACTTCATTTACATCAAACTTGATAAGAGGTAGTTTCTAACTAAGCAATAAGAATTTTGGCTCTACATGGAATACTAGCCCCCTATGTATGCCTTTTGTTGATGATCACACGTGGTTTTGAACTCCTCAAGATAATGTTTCTTCTTTCTCCCTACCCTTTACCCCATATGTGCTTGTAGAACTTATCCACTAGTATGCCTATATTTTAAAAAATATATGTAAGATACACCAAGAAATATCGAATTTCAAAATATTTAGTATTCATAAATATGAAAAAATCATTGAATATGAATCTATATCCACTAGTATGCCTATATTTTAAAAAATATATGTAAGATACACCAAGAAATATCGAATTTCAAAATATTTAGTATTCATAAATATAAAAAAATCATTGAATATGAATCTAAAGATTTTTTTATCAATTATCATGAACCTCAATTGATTTGAATTTTCTTGTAGTTTCCTATTGCACCAAGGTATGAGTTAGGTGCAACTTTGAGCACTTCATCTTCACAATTTTATCTTAGGTTCTCATACTTTGAAGACCAAAATACAGAGGCATACATAAACATGTAAACTGTTTTATAAAATGTCTCAAAGAAATGTGATCTCATGATATACCATGATTGCAAGATAATTACATCTAGAGTTTAATATAAATTAAAATGTTATAATAAATTATTTTATTACCAAATTAAAATTCCCTCCTAACATACAATATGTACACCACCTTCCCAAGATACCACTATACCAAAGGAATGGCCACAAATTAAACCCATTACCTCCCTTTTTGTTTAAATTCATGACTTCCCTTTCTATTTTGATCACATGTGGTATTGAACTCCTAAAGATAATGTTTCTTCTTTCCCCCTAGCCTTTACCCCATATATGTTTGTGGAACTTATCCATAAAAAAATTTATTTATCTCTACTTTACTTGTGGGATATGCATTCAATTAGATATTTCATTTGTTCTTTTGTTTCATCTTTTATCTTCTTTCTTTTGCTAAAAATGTCTTTAATGGAATTATATATTCTTAACAATTGTGTGATTATTTCTATTAATAATTAGTGTTGTGATTAGTTCTTGTCACTACAAAAATTTTGGAAATGGAAATAATTGTAATTGTTATTTATAGTTAATCTTTATTTTTATAATATTCTTTAAAATTCACCTACAATTATTACTTTTGAAATCACTTGTTAACTAAAAGTGAGTGCACTTTCATTTGCTAGGTTTGAATATTTTACAAAATTAGACAAATATCTTATAAACCCTAGGAACCCATGTGTCAATACCAAGCTAAAATGTAATTATTAGGTAGTGGGTAATACATTATAAGGTAAAAAGAATGATTTATTTGATTTGGACAAGTTTAACTAGGCTATTAATTTCTAATATAAAATTACATGTCAAAAACACTTCCAAGCGAGATGAGGGGCCAAACTTGATACCTAAGGTGGAGGAGATCAAGCGAAGGATGGAAAGCAAGGACAAGGAGTGTTGCTAGATGTGAAGAGACTACGACATTTGTTCTTCAAGCACAATCTCAATAACCTCTCTAAATGTAAAAGTAAGGTTAAGAAATTAAAGGATTGAGTTGCATCGTAAATTGACCTTGATGATGCGACTTATGTCAGAAGTATTATGTAACTATAAATATGTATTAATCATGAATACCACCACTAGAAAATCTATCTTCTAATTAGTTATCAATATCACTTAAATCAGATGGCGCGCGTGCAGAGGTCTTCGAGCGGCCGAGCTAGGGTTTCGAAGCCCTAGCTCGCTGGAGGTTCTTGTTGCAGGTGCAGAGGGGGAGGGAAGTGAAGGGTGTCAGGGGAGAGCGGTGGGCTGGGAGCGGCTGGGGGGATAGGGCTTCTTCGTCGGCCGTCAGGGGGAGGCTTGGTTGCGCAGGAGTAAGGGTTGGCTGCGCGAGAGGAAGGGCTCCGGAGTGCTGCGGGCACTGGACTTCCGGTGGGGCTCTCATGGGTTTGGGGGGTCCATTTGGGGGCATCTATTAGAGGAGCTTGGAAGGGGGGAGCCTTAGGGGCAGCGCTTTCTCAAGGGGCTCTTCGGGTTGGGGCCCTTGGTTACCCTTTGTCACCTTTTAAATCTTTTCGAGCTCCGATGTAGGGTTTTGGTGGTGAGGCCTCTCAGGTGGCTCCAGCCATGGACTTCCATGCTGCGGTGGGTTCTAAACCCCCACCTCAGAATATGAAGACATTTTCCAATAACCTTTTCTCCTCAGAACCGGGGTCTGGAAGTACTGGTATTTCTCGCCTTACGAAGATTAATGGGTGTCTGGAGAGATGCAGTGAAAGGCTGAAGCTGGTTATTCCTCCGAAGATGATAGATGAAGACGTTGAGTACTTTTCAAAACACTCGCTCTACTGCAAATTTATGGGAATGAGGGTCTCCCTGCAGTTCTTGGAAAACTGGGCGTAGAGGTCTTGGGCACCAGATGGGGAAATGGAGATTATGTTGCTGGCGAACAACTGTTTCATGGTTACATTCAACTATATGGAGGACCAAAATAGGGTTTTTGAAGGAGGCCCGTATTTTTACAACCACGTGGGGTTGTTCATCAAACCTTGGCATGCGGGGTTTAACCCTTCAGAGGAGCTCCCAAACAGGGTTTCTGTATGGGTTCGATTACCACGTCTTCCAGTGGAATGCTATCGAGAGGACGTGTTACGAATGCTAGCAGCACTGCTAGGGAACCAGTGGGATCTTCATCGCAAACCCTAGGGAGAAAGGTAATGACCTTTGCGTGCATTTGTGTTGAAATTGATCTTACTAAACCATTACCAGATGTTATAGATATGTGTGTGGGTTCTTACTCATGGGTTCAACAGCTAGACTATGAGACTTTACCTTTTCACTGTCGTTTGTGTCATGAGTATGGTCATTTACAACGTAAATGCCCTACATATAAACCAGTGGTGCACCAACCTCAACAACCAACCCAGAGTCAAGATAGGGTTGATAAAGGAAAAAGTGCTATGGTGACTGATGTTGTGGGTGCTGAGGGTTTTGTTCCAGTTAAGACAAGGAACAAAAATCGAGGCCAGAAGAGGTCCCTTCAGGAGAGACAGGAGGAGGATACCTTTAACAGATTTGAAGCATTAGATGACCTTAGCCAACAAGAAGTGAATTCGGGGTTAACCCCTTTGGATCAGGGGGCTTCAGGGGGGGCACCAGAAAGAGTTAGGGAGGACTTTTCCCAGGCCTTGGTAGTGACTGGAAACCAACAAATGGAGATGGAGCAGGCTATAGGGGCCGAGTTGGGACTCATTCCTGGTTCGGAGGTGAATTTGGGTGGGGGGGAGGGGTCCCCAATAGCCCTGAAATTGGAACCGGCTGGAGCTAAGACTAGTAAGTCTTTTGTTCACCTGGGTCTTCATCAGAAAGATATTAAGAAAAGTGCCTCAGAAAAAATCTCAAAGGTTGGCAGAAAGAAGGATGTGGATAAAATCAAAATGATGGGAGAGAATTTGATTGAGTCAGGGTTAGTAAAGACCTTGGATTCTCACTTTTCCAACCCTCCCAAATGATTGTACTCTCATGGAATGTAAGGGGCTTGAACAACGGCCCTAGACAAAAAGTTGTTCAAGATTTGATTAGGAATCATTCACCTGATGTCCTTTTCTTGCAAGAAACTAAACTTTCAGTGGAGAGTATGATGGGTCTTGTGCCAAAGCTGTGGGGGCGAGGTGAGTGTCAGTGTGTTGGGGTAGCTGGTTCCTCGGGAGGGGTGGCCTGTCTTTGGAACCCTTTAAGGCTCCACCCTATCTGGTGGGCCGCCTCCAGATCCTTGTTATCCGGGGTGCTATCTAGTCGCGAGACTGGGGAAGTCATCTTGTTTTCAAATATCTATGCTCCCACTGATCTTCAGGGTAAGCAAAACTTATGGTCTCATGTTGCTGGTATGCAAAGGTTGGCCCCTTTTCATCCTTGGATTATGGCAGGAGACTTCAATGCCATTCTGGAGTTGAGCAAGAAGAAGGGGGGTGTAATACGGTTGGAACCTTCTTCAGTCCTTTTCCAGGATAGTATCTCCCTGCTGCAGCTGGTTGACATCAAGCCTAGCAATGGCTTGTTCACTTGGAACAACAGGAGGGTGGGTGAGAATTGGATTGCTGAACGGTTGGATCGCTTTTTGGTTTCTTGCTTTTGGATTGGCGAGGGGTGGTCCACAACATCTGAGATTCTTGATTGGAGTGGGTCGGATCATTGGCCCATCAAGTTGGTTTCGTCCTCGGCTCGGGTTGCTCGCTCGCCTTCATTCAAATTTCAACTTATGTGGCTTTGGGACCCCTCTTTACAGGATCTGGTTGCAGATTGGTGGAGGAAAGGCAGGTCGGCCTTTGGCACTGCCATGTTCTCTTTTGCCAAGCAGCTGCAATTTGTTAAGCGTCAGCTTAAACAGTGGAACCGTCAAGGGTTTGGGAACATCTTTCATGAGAAGAAAGCTGCCCAAATTGTGTTGAATGAGATCACTAGGGAAATCAGAGAGCATGGGTTGTCGGAGGAATTGCTTAGAGAGGAAGACAAGGCTGTCAAGGTGGTTGAGGAATGGGAGATTAGGGAAGAAATTTATTGGAAGCGGAGAGCTCGCATTGATTGGCTGAAGGAGGGGGACAAGAATACGGCTTTCTTCTTCAACTCTGTGAAAGCAAGGAGACACAAAAATTCCATTCCTGTTCCAGTTAATGATAGAGGTGAGCAGTGCTTATCCTTGCAGGAGATGTCTAGGGAGTCCCTTCAGTTTTTCCATCCCTCTTTAGGGAAGAATCTCAGGGGGAAACAGTGGAGGAGAATCTGGTTCTGGCTTGCATCCCTTCTCTTGTCTCGAGGGAGATGAATGAGAAGCTTTTGCGTCCTATCTTGATGGAAGAACTTGAGAGGATTGTCTTCCATATGAGGAAAGGGAAGGCTCCTGGACCAGATGGGTTCCTAGTTGAATTCTTTCAAGAGTTCTGGGGTATTATTAAGCTAGATTTATTGGATGTTGTCCAGGAGTCCCAGAGAAATAAGCAGATGCTTAGGGCTTTGAATGCGACCTTCATTGCTCTAATCCCCAAGTGTGAAGGGGTCGACCGGTTAGGCCAGTTTCGCCCTATCTCTCTCTGCAATGTGATTTATAAGATCATCTCTAAACTGATAGCAGATAGATTGAAGAAGTGCCTGGGGAGTGTTATTTCAGAGGAGCAGAGTGGGTTTGTGGAAGGCTGCCAAATTCTAGATGGGGTGGTCATTGCTACGAAGACCATTCACTCTATGGCAACCTCCAAGGAAAAGGCTATGTTTATCAAGTTGGATATGGCTAAGGCGTATGATAGAGTTCAGTGGTCCTTCCTTCAGAAGATCCTCACGGCTTTTGGTTTTGCTGATGAGTGGATCCAATGGGTTATGAGTTGTGTTACGTCCACCTCTTTCTCGGTGCTTATCAATGGGGACCATACTGAGCTATTCGGGGCTTCAAGGGGTCTCTGCCAGGGGGATCCCCTCTCCCCTTATTTATTCATTCTTCTTGCTGAGGGTATGGGGAGGCTGATTAAGCATAATGTGGGCCTGGGTAATATTCAAGGTTGGAGTTGAGGTAATGACTTGCAGCCGCAGTCTCACTTGCAGTTTGCGGATGATACAGCCCTTATGGGGCTAGCTCGGATCAACGAAGCTTCTAATTTCTAATATGCGTAAGGTCCTGGATGTTTATCTTGCAGTGTCTAGCCAGTTAATTAATGAGGATAAGTCTTCTATCCTCTTTTTCAACACTCTTGAAGATATCCAAAGGAGGATTGCTTTTATTCTGAGATTCCAAATTGGCTCCCTACCCTTGACTTATTTAGGAATTCCTATCTCTCCTAGCAACCCTCCTAGGGAGTCGTGGCAGGGGAACTTGGATAAATTCTGATCAAAGGTTGATCACTGGACTCATAGATGGTTATCCTTTGCGGGGAGGGTTCAACTGATTCAGTCGGTGGTTCAGGCTCTACCGACCTATCGATGTATGCTTCAGGTGGCTCCTAAGTGGTTCTTGAAGGGTTTGGACTCTCTGGCTAGGCAGTTCTTATGGGCAGGAAATCTCTCCTCTTCCAAGTGGAGTCTGGTCAATTAGGACTTGGTGTGTAGCCCGAAGCAGTCGGGGGGGCTTGGGTTAAGGCAGTCTATTCTTTTTGGGGAGGCATTTGCAGCTAAATTGTACTAGAGGTGGTGTGTTGAGCAGGATCGAGGTTAGGCCAAGATTTTGACCAACAAATATATGCAGAAGATCCCGTTGGAGGAAATCCCTAGATATCCACTTGAAGGAAAGGGCTCATCGATCTAGAACACGCTAAAGAGGGGGGCTTCTCTCATTAAGGTAGGGCTTTTTTGGATTTGTAGAAGGGGGGAAGAGGTCCTTTTCTGGAAGGACTCTTGGGATGGTTACCCTCCCATCCTTGATCAGTTTCCTAACCTTGGAAACATGGGCCAGAGGTTTTTGGACGTGGGATGGTCAAGGGTGAGTGATTTTAAGGTTGTCTATAGGTGCAGTCAGCTGGATTTGGAACGGTGGAAGAATCCTAATGAGTGGCCGGTGGTTGGGATGGAGGAAGAATGTGCTGAGCTACAGGACATTTTGGCGAATAGACACTATAGCTCTCTTAAGAGTAGGGATGGGCTTGCTTGGTCTCCAAATCCTAAGGGTGTCTTTTATGTGGCTAATGGTTACTGGGAATTGATGAGCCGAAGACTTGAGGGAAGAGAAGTGAACTGGTGGAAACAGGTGTGGAATAATGCTTCTTGGTCGAAGTGACACTGCTTTGCTTGGACTTTAGCTTGGAATAGATGTCTTACTTGGGACAATATCTGCAAGCGGGGATTCTTGGGGCCTTCTATCTATGTTTTGTGTGGTAATGGAGAGGAAGATTCCTCTCATCTGTTCTTTAGATGCCCATTCTCTATGCTTATCTGGCACTATTGGTGGGGGGTGTGGAAGCATCCTTGTGTCCATGCAGATTCTCTGGTGGAATTTTGGAGCAGTTTGGACAGACCTCCTATTCTGTCCTCCTTCATCCAGACTATCTGGTATATTGGGCCCATCTTCATTCTGTGGCAGATCTGGCTCGAAAGGAATAGGAGGATTTTTTGTGAGGCCAAATTGTTTGTTCAACAAGTTTGGAATAGGATCACTGTTATGATTCGGGAGACAGTGGAAGCTAAGTGTGAGGTAAACTTCCCGTTGGGTAGAAATGAGGCAAATATTGTGAGTATGCTTAGATTGTAGGAGCTATCTCCGACCTCTGCTTATGTTAGGAGAGGTAGACGGGCTATTAAGAAGGTGCAAAGGGTGGGAAGGTGGATACCCCCTCAGGATGAGTTTATCAAGATTAACACTGATGGATCATTTAGGGGTAACCCAGGCCTTGCTGGAGTAGGGGGTGTTGGTAGGAACAACAGGAGGGAGGTTGTTTTCTTCTTTTTGGTGCATAAAGGATGGCAGTTTAATAATTTTATGGAGGGTTTAGTGATTCTTTATGCACTGGAGCGGGCTTTGGCGTTGGGTTGTAGGAAGCAGATTCACAAATTGTTGTTAACTTGTTGTCTAAGCAGAAGGTGAGTGGGATTCACTGGCAATTGGCAGGGATTGCTCAACAAAATCTCCAAATTAGCTCTTAAATGGAGCAGGTGTCCTTCATCCATATTCCTCGTGAATGGAATGGAGTGGCGGACTGTTTGGCCAAGTGGGCCTCAGATCATGATAGTGATTGGAAAGTGGAAGGTTGGGAGCATCTCTCTAGGGACTACTATCAAGAGTTGCAAAAGATTTTCACTGAGGACATGGATGGTTTTGAAGTTGGTTGATTTGTGGTTGGGTTGGTTGTTTTCTCTGGGGCCTCGGGGCTCCACCTTTCTGTGTAATGCTTTTTTCTGATTTTCAATAATTTTTTTACCCTTTTTATTCAATATCACTTAAATCAAATATGGATAATTAATAGAATTGAAATTTTTTCCTTGAATCAATATGTGAGCAAGATTTGTGGATATTTAATAGAAAGCAATGGCGAACACCACTAAAATTTCACTCAAACACTAGGCTATCATTGGTAAATTTTATGACATATGTCCAAACTTGAAATGTCTACATGAATGGGCATCCTCGAAATAGAAGCAATTGATTAACTCTCAAATTGATTTGTTGCCCCTACACTAAGGGTAGGTCCCCATAGAGTTGCTTGGCTTATTTTGGCTAGCAACCACTGCTTTATTTTTTAAGCAACAATTTATGGAGTTGGTGTTCCCACGAGTATTCAATTTTGTTGCTTATTTTTAAGCAGTCATCTTAAATTATATTTTTAAATAAAAATAATATTAATAAATTCTATAGTTAAAATTTAGAAAAAAATAGGACAAATAAAAAAGAGGCAATTTCTTTTTGAAGACGAGTGTCTTTTTTTTATATACATGAAGACAAGGGTCTTTTTTTTTACATGAAGGTAAGAGTCATTTTTCTCACTACATAGTTTATTTTTAGCCCCCTCTTTTTCAAAGATTATTTTCATGCGCTACACTAAAATAGAGGAAGATTCTAATTTATCTTTTTTCCATTAAAAAATGCATGAGAACACTCCAACTTCCTAAACTTAAGTGAATATTGTACTTAAGTAGTCTCATGGAATCATGGGATAAGTGTTTTTAAATTATTGTTGCAAAACAAAAGTAAACAATAATCCAATATAAGAATTTGGGTCACAGGATAAACACTATATATTTAAAACATGGATACCCTTCTTTTGGTCCTAAGGGAGACTCTGCCACAATCCCAATGTTGGCTTCACCTCCCTTGACCTGAGACTCTGGGTTGAAATGATAGACAATCTATTTTGTAATTTTTTGCATTCTTCAGAAGGTACTAAAAATCTACTCTAGTAAATTACAAAATTTTTAATCAAAATGGATTTGGATTTGGATGAGTGATTTTTTTCCTTCAGCTTTCATTTTGTATTCTGATGATGGATTGTAGATTGTGGTTCAAAACATTGATGCAAAAGAATCTCACATAGTTGAATCTAGAAATAGCACAAATAATTTATGTCTCAATACTTGACTATGTGAACATCCCCTCAGGTGTTAGAAGGTAATTCTAGTATGAAAATTTTGCAGCCTACTATTCAAGAAGGGCTTCAAGTATTTTAAAAACTTGCACAACAAGAAGAGTTGGACTTGATGGCATGGGGTAGAGCCTCTCCACTGTTGATTTGATTTGATCCTTGTTAGAAGGGGACCCCCTCACCATAGCCATGTGTCGAACAGTATGCGCTAGTCTCCTATGGCTTTGCTAGCAAGGGTCCAAGTGAATCTTTGTCAGCAAACATTCCATTCTTGTCCTTGGGTTCCATGGAGAATGTGACTCCCACCTCTCCAAAAGAAGTTCAAGTTTATTTAAAGTCCATTGTGACTGATTGTATCCATAGGGAAAAGAATGATTAGGTGGTAGTATAGACGAAAAAATATTCCTCCAGAAACAGATGAGAATTTAATACATAGTATGTCCTTTTCTCCCAAGGCAAAAGGGAGAGATTGATGTGAGGTATGGTTTAGGGTTTAGTTATTCTATTTGGCATTCTGGACTATGCAATTGGCCTTAGTTTATTAGTAATTAGATTCTAGATGATTGTTATTTCCATGTTTTGTAATTTCTCATAAAAAAGGTTATCTCTAATTTTTATTTACTTGTTTTAATAAATTGTCCTTAGTTTAGTGTAGTTAGGTTCTTAAACATAAAATGTTTTTAGTTCATTGTTTTACTATTTACAAGTGTAAATTTTTTATCTATTCTAAAGTAGCTACATTCTTATAGTTAAATTTACCAATTACTATATTATTATTTCTTTAATGGTAAGATGTGTTGAAGAGCTTCAAGGATAAAGATGGGCAATTCTTGAACTCAAGTAATTAATCACAAAAAGAAGTAAACAATATTATAAATTTACTTTGAGCGTTATTACATTCTCAAAGGAGAAGGTTATGACTGAAGCTAAATATTTTTCCACTTGATATTTAAAACAAGCTTTACAATATATTGATGATTCCAATCTTTCAAAATGTTACAATTAAATTTAAATATAGTTATTAGCACTCTACATATTTCTTTTATATCATATGTATCAATAGAGACATATCTTGGTAGTTCTTTTTTTTAAAATGAACAAATAGAATTCAATTTCGAGTATGGATGTGCGATTTTCTACTTGTTTCATTTTCGGCAAGTTGAGCCTTTCTGAGAGCTTTTAAGTGGTTTTCGGGCAAACTGGTCAGAATGTGCAGTTTCCTCCTGCCAATTTCGGCCCAAAAGCCGATTTTATAGATTTTAAGTTGATTCTCGAGTGCATGGAGGATTTTGTCAGATTAGAAAGTTTGGCCTAAATGCTTGAAGTGCGTGATTTTAAACTCTTTGCCATTTCAGTCTGATGAAGGATTTCACGATCTTAGAGTTCGTCATGATTTTTGGGATACTTAGGCAAAATGAAGGCACATTGGTGAACTTCGAATTCGGTCAGAGAAGGCGATTTGTGAGAAACATGCGATTCAAGGTTATTTCGGGCTCAAAGAGGAACTAATATGCCATGATTGGAAGCAAGGCACTATATAGAGATACATGGAGATGACAATTCATGAGCTAAAAAGACTATAAAAGGATAATCATACAATTTTAAAACTTTTCTTGCTGAACTATAGAACATCATTTAATCATATGTATGATTCTATATATTTATAATAGTATTACAATTAAAGATGTCCATATTTTTACAATACATTATGTAAAAAAGTGGATCATTTTGAAAAATTAAATAAACAAATATAACAACATTTTTAAAATTTACTAAGACATTAAATTTGCAATACCCTTTAAAAAATCAATTCTTTATATTAGAAGTAACCACCTTTAAATATAGAGTTAAATAGCATTATTATTTTTTAACATTATTTTAAATAACTCTTATAATTTTAAAAAGAATCACTCACTAAAATTATTAGATTGTTCTATTTAATAGACATTTTGATTTTATTTTTTTGGTAGGTAATAGGTCGAAGTCCGCTAAGAGAATTCCTTTTAGATGTTCTTATTGGGAATTGAACTTGGATCTCCATAGTGAGAATCCAGTGTTTTAACCAATTAAGCTCAACCCCTTGAACTAATAGACATTTTGATTTTCCTCTCACATATTTTTTAAGAAATACTTAAGCTCATTAATTTCTGTCACTATTAAATTATATATTATTTATGTTCTTCTCAACCAGACATATGGTATTTCTTATTATCAACTACAAAATTGAGAGTTATTATAAAGACAGACCTATTTTGTTTAGTATTTCTCTTAGTGGCCTTGAAAGAACTGTTTTGGCTAAAACATCTCTATCTCATAGACAAGGCAGAGGAAGAAGAGTTGATGGTAGAAGTTTTGATCTTCGAAAAAGCAGAATGTGTTTACATCAAACTTGCGTTTTTTTTTTTAAAAATAGATAAGAAAGTCTCTTTTATTGTTATCATAGATTTAGACCTATCAGCATAAAAATAGAGATCAATACCATATAGTATAAACTAATTTAGAATTGAAACCCATTAATTTCAACCAGTTAGGCCTTAAGAGGAATCATTTGAACCTCTTTTTGAACAAACTACTTTTATGTTCTCTCTTCTTCTTCTTCTCAGGCGGCTGTTTCTGTTCCTGATCACATTTGCTTTGGAGAGCAAGGTGAAGCAGCTGGGCCTGAACATCTTCCCTAGAAAATAAGAGTGAAGAAGACTCCTCCTTTGTGGGAATGTTAGTCATAGAGGTGAAAGTGTAGCCCTGGTTCACCAAGAACTGTTGTCTTTTACTGGCAAAGCACATTTCAATGGTGTCCTGAGAAACAAGAGAGTAGAAAACAGCTTGGCCACCCGTTATAACGCCAAATTTGTCTTTGGTGGGCTTTGGACGTAGAACACGACCTAGCCGCTGGGCTTCTTGCCTCCTTGATCCACCCTGAGATGATATCTGAATTACCACTGTCGCCTCTGGCAGATCCAGTGATGTATCTCCCACCTGTTTCGATACACACATCCTTAAATATTTCATATGATAACGGACATTAAGTTTCCACAATTCATAAGATCTAAATCAGTTGTTTCTGAATTCAATTCTGTGTAAGTTTTTTGCATCAACATTGGATCCATCATCAGGATGACAATAG
Organism: Cryptomeria japonica; assembly: GCF_030272615.1. Taxonomy (NCBI): domain Eukaryota; kingdom Viridiplantae; phylum Streptophyta; class Pinopsida; order Cupressales; family Cupressaceae; genus Cryptomeria; species Cryptomeria japonica. The sequence continues at coordinate 139,950,833 of NC_081406.1, forward strand.
CTAGAAAGCATGCAAGATGAAAAATGATAATATCGATGGCTATTCAAGGATGCATGATAATATTCATGGCTAGATACTACTTTTCATCAATAGAAATTGTTGTTAAATTCATTTAAGACAATGATAATGTGAACAAATTGTGAAATAATACATCATAATGACTCAATAGCACAAAACAACTATAATTCTTAAACTATCAATTCAATTATTTATCCATCACTTATATCAATTTGATCATTAGGTCTTGTTAGTATGGATTAGTTTGTGAAATGCAATATGATCGATCTAATTCTAATTTTAAATATGTTGTTTTAATAGGTTAGATTGTGCACTGCAATATGATGTATTTAATTCAAATGTAAAATATTTTAGTTTCAAGGTATTGTGTAAGGATCTTATAATTATTTAGAAATTGACATATCAGATATTATATAATATTAGAAATATGTATTTTTAGAAAGTCTCAAGTCATTAACAAAGTATAAAATAATCATTTGAAAAGCACATGACCACTTGAAATCATATTAAATTATACAACATATTAATAATTTCTTTGATATCTTGCTGCAAATGTTTTGTATACTTTTCATTATATGTTCATTTAAATTGTAGATGTGAAAGAGACATAATTGTACATATATTTATGGCTTTTTTAACAATTAGATAAGTAGTTACCTATTGATGTGGTCAGATATAATTATGAATAAAAAATATATACATGCTAAAAAGGCTTAAGAAATGGAATAAAAAGTTAATTGAAACTTAATTGTAACTCCATTAAGCAAACATATTGGATAAACTTTGAGAATAATCTTAAAATCTCTCACACACAACATCTTGTTGCGCACACAATCTATGTATGTGGTTGTGCTTCAATGGATTTGTACTTGAGAGATGATATCTAGTTCTTCTTCATAGAACAACATGACTTTGAATTTTGTTTTTGGCTTTGGGATACAATTTATAGATTGGGAGGAGGATTGATCAAGGGTTGAGATTTGTCAAGAGATGAATGGTTGATGTTAACTGATAGTATTAGAGAGAGGAGTCTAATATTAAAAACCCATATATCTCCTTAAATAAATAAATAAATAGAAACCATTAACCTCATTGCATGTAAACTAGATCAAAATAAATCATCTCATGAAAAAAAATCCTTTCGCAAATGCCAATATGTCAATATAATTCATTAGAATGTGAAAACACAAAAAATAAATAAAATTTACCTATGATAGATTCTAGAACAATTGCATATATAGGTCTAAAAAGTTCTAAAATACCTTTCCAATGTTGTAAGATTGCAAATATCAAAGATCTAACAAAAAATTGTAAGTTATAAGCGAAAAATGATGACCTAACTTTAACTGAGCATAAAATGTAATAACAACAAAATTTGTTGAAAAGACCTATACTATTGAAAATTAATTGGACCAACCTTTTATTGATATCTTGTTTTCTTGATTTCAATGCCATACACCCAATTTATGGCCAAAAGAAAAAATAGATACTGAGGGAAAATGGGGACTAAGAGGGGGTAACCTAGGCTATTTGTATGAATTGATGTTAGCAAATATTTTGGGAATATTAAATTGGGCTAGCAAAAAAATATGGTTATAAAAGTAAATATTGGTCACTAGAATGTATAAGGTGCTCCTAGTTTATTTTGTGGAGATAGTGAAATATTTTATGTTGGAAAAAAATTATACCACCAAATTCTATTGATATGGAATTGTTGAATATTGTGATGGTTGCTATAGGAAGTTTTACCTATTCTCATTGGTTGAAAAATTATCACTATTGGATGGAGGGAGGATTATCACAAATGGGTGGGTGGCCAACAATGCTAATAGCTACCATAGATCAACCAAAGGAGACCTTGCCAAACTTGAGTTGACCACTAATTTTTTTTTTGAGTTTTCTTTCAGAGAATAAAGAGCAAAACTAGAGAATAGATGAAACCCTAATCTACAAGATATACCAAGAGTATTCATGGTGGTTTGGTGTCAATGCAAGACCATAAGATAGTATGGACTTATGGATTTTTTGTGCAAGATGCCTAGCCACCCAAAAATATTTTTTTTTCATTTTTAGCAATTTGATAGGCATTTTAAAACTTTTTGGTCATTTAGATCCAACAATGATACCCATTTTTCTCTAGGATGAGCTGATTTTGGATAAGAATTTATAGATCTTATTTTTGATACCATGTTGGATTAATAGTGAACCCCATATCTCCCAAAATCACATGCAATGAAAATACATATCACATCTAAAGAGAGAAAGGAATGAATAAGTGTTATGCAACCTTGAGAAAGGAATTGATCCACACAAACATCTCATATTGAGGTTAACCTCTAGTGAATTGATGCAATTAGATTAAAATAGATAATTACAATTAAGGAATACATTTTTATAAAGGAAAAATATAATTTAAGCACTAGATTAAATTGTTGATGAGGATTGAGTTAGATCATGATAAGTGTTCTCATCCTATGTTTTTTATTATGTTAGCACGGAGAAGGCCCTGAATCCTACAAAACAACAAAATTAGAGAGCAACAACATAAGGTCTAGCATCACACAGCTAGCATAAGAACCACTACCATCCACTCTAAAAAATAACTTCAAAAATCATTATGTCCTTGTAAGTAAACATACTGTTATGAGCTAACCACCTTCTACCTAACATATTGCTAGTAGTAAGATGATATAAAGAGTTAACAAACTTAACAGAGTTTTCAACAGTAATAAAAGTCTGATGCTTATGGCACGCAAGCCAATTACTTAAGAAATACTTAAAATGCCTACTGTGAGGTAGGAAAAGTTAGGCATGAAATGAAAGCCATAAATCCCACATCAATGAAGGTACAAAATACAACATAAGCAAGTAAGGTAAGAAAATGCAAACCATCCTTCATATGCTTGAAATGATCCCCTCCATTGTCCTTCTTGCTTCTCTAATCAAATTGTATGTGGCTCTCAAACTCCAAATTGAAAATGTGTTGAAAGCAAGGGCGAGAAGATTCAAAGATTTGAAGTTAATTTGATAGCGTATAGTTACTCAAAATGTGGATGTTACTGATGAAGAAATGGGCTCAATTTATAGGCAAGTTCATGAGAATATGAAATTGGAATGAAAATGTGAAAGGGGAAAATTCATTCAAAAAGGGAATGATTATGACAAAATATGACACATTTCTATGTCAAAATTTGTGACATATGTCTATGCAAAGAACTATGACAAGTTGCTATGCAAGGATTTATGACGAATTGCTATGTCATTTTATGACAAAATGAGTGAATTGTGGAGGGAAATTTGTCATTCAAAAATGAGGAAAGTGGAAGGCTAGAAAAGAGGAGGGGAAGCTAGAAAAGAGGAGGGAAGCTAAAAAAAGAGGAGGAGAAGTGGGAGAGGGAGAAATGAGGTGGAATTAATAATTTTTAATTATTAATTCCACTCATAACTCAAATAAGCCAATTAATATATAAAAATACTAATTGTGACATGGACAAAGAGGGTGAATAAATAGATATATATTTATTTAAATTCAAAAAGGGGCATGTTAACAAAGGAGTTGATTAATTATTTAATTAATCAACCTAGGGAAATGATTTGAATAATTTAAGATACCAACCCTAAGATGAACTAGGCCCTAATAATGATGATTGATTGGCTAATAATTGATAAAAATTAATGGCAATTGATTGAGGTTGACAACAAAATAGAACAAAGGATCAAAAAAGACTCAAGATTGATAATGATTTTGATAAGAGACTGATAAGATTGATAAGATCAATTGACAATGACTTGATAAAGGATTGATAAGATCGATTGGTAAAGTGCCATGAAACGCTGATAAAGTGTCATAGAGGACTGATTGAAATTGATTGATAATGAGGTTGATAATTATTGATTGATTAATTATCAACAAAGAGGGAATTTACTCTAATTGTCAAGATGAGACCGATTCGAATGATTTGGAAATGATAAAATGTCAATCATAATGATTTAGGACCAAATGCAAATGAAGAAGACGGATTAGGGTTGGATTTGAAATGGACTAAAACTAGAGGAATGACAAAATATCAACATATGATGAAGATCAAATGCAACATAGAAGACATGTTAAAAATTAGGTTAGCAACATAGGAGTGATGACCAATTTTGAGTGTCTACATATTGCCCCTCTTGAGACAATGTGATTCTGAGCATTGTTTCAAAGAATAATTAAAAAGATCACGGCCCAGTAGGTCGAGGGATGGAGGTGGGATGCCCCCTCGAGAGATTGTTTATGTATGGAAGGAATGAATGATCTCTCGAAAAGAAGAGAAGAAATGTTAGAGAGGGAACATAAGAATAGTTAGTTGATTAGAGATAAAAAGTTGAATGATTGATAGAAGAAATGTTAGCAAGTGGAAATTGGACAAAGAAAAAGAGGGAAGAAACCTTGCTTTCACAAGTGCACATTACTGAATTAGAGCCTTTATTTAATATGGCAAAATGGATGTGGCGCACCATGGAAATGAAGGCCAGGGTGATAATGCAATCCCTTTGCATAAAACAGACACATTGCAAACAAGGAATGAGTAAAAAACAACCTAAGACATTACGTGTGTCAAGGTTCAAGGCATGTGCGGTGTTCACAAAGCGAACGTACTTATCACAGACACCCAAAACATACTTGCCTCAGAATGCTAGAAACACTCCATAAACAAAAGACAAAAACAAAAAAGGACCATGAGCCATCCCGACCACTCTAAATCACTCAGTGACTTCATCGAGCAACATAGGAACATGGTCGAAGATAAATCAATGAAAGATAAAACTCGCAAATTCAAACAAGTCAAACAAACATTCTAATCTTCATTGTCAAAAGTTGATAATATTGTGACGAAGGGATGATCATGTTGTCTGGTTTCAAGGAATGCAGTACATCAGGTTCACCAAGAAATGTACATGGAAAATTGAGTATAAGATCCATAACCCATGAGTTAGATAACCACAAAAAACTAACAAATTATGAAAATAAATCCCAATACATTAAATAAAGGAAGAACAGACAAGATTTCAAAATGAAAGCGCAAACCACATGTAGAAATCTCCTTCCTTGGCCTCCATTGTTATTCTTTCTCCTCCAAATTATGTGCGTTTCACCTACAAATGCAAAAGATTTGCAAGAAAGATGATTGCAAGTGGTGGATTTGAAAGCGGAAACATAAGGGTACTCGAATTGTGGTTGGAATTGATGAAGAAAGAAGCTGAATTAATAGACCGAAATTGAGAAAAATCATGAAACTAGAATGATTGATTCGGAAAAGGCAAATTGATTTTAAAATGGCATAATTGAATGACAAAATTGATGACAAATTGATTGACAAGTTTCTATGTTAAAATATGACAAATTGAGAGCAAATTGTGCTCATCAATTATGACACAATTATGCACAAAATTTGCTTCATGGCTTATGACGTGATTGAGGAAGAATAGCTTTCAAATTATATGACATATTAGCCATAAAAATAGCTTCACAAATCATGACAAAGGGAAGCTTAAAAAAAAGATAAATTAGTGGGAAAAGTTAGGAAGGGAAAATTAGTGGGATTTTTTAAATTCAAAAATTAGAAATTAGGTGGAAAAGAGAGAAATTGGAGAAATTAAGAAAAACGAAAAAGGAAATTAGGTGACATTAATTAATAAATTCTCATTTATTAATTAACTCACAAAGGGGACACAATTAGCCAATTAAATAAAATCTTTAATTGTGACAAGAGGGACCTAGGATAAATAAATAAATTTATTTAACCTAAAGGGAAAAGTTAATAGGATTAAATGATTAAATCATAAAACCCTAGAAGAAAAATTAGAAATGAAAATTAGGTCATGACAAGATTGAAACAGTTGATATAAGATTGATCATAATTAAATGATAAAGATCTAATAATTGATAAAGAACCGATGTTGACTGATTGATGAAGATCAATGACAAATTGATCAAGATTGACAGAAGGACCAAATTGATAGATGACAAATGATAAAGGATCAATGACTAATTGATTCAAAATTGACGAGGATTGATGATTGATTGAGATTGATGAAAAATCTATTAAAGATTGATAAAAGGTCGATTTGATGAAATTTGGCATGATACTGAGATTGACAAGATTGACTGACAATTGACAATTGAAAGAGGATCCAAAATGATCGAAATTGATTGAAGATGATTGAAACCTAGGACAAAACCCTAATTTGACACAAATTAGGATCGGCAATGTCCAATTGATATGACAAGATTGATTACGACCAATGATTGCAATTCAGAAATAATACCAACAAGACATATTTCAAAATGCGAGAGATTAAAATCAAAAGGGGAAGAATTGCAGAAGAATGACAAGATGCCAACAAATGATAAAGACCAAATGCACGACATAGAGGAAATGTTAGTAAAAATGTGAAAACCCTAAAATATGGTCACACGATCATGTTAAAGTATGGCACTGCAAGCATTGACCATTTTTAGATGCATACACCTACTACTAACTATAAAAGAGATAATCAAAAAAATAAACAAAAACTAATCCTACGTTACGAGACACCATGACCTAGATGTTATGAGACACCATGACCTATAATTAACTGAATATAAATATAGAAAAATACTCCCAAGTTAGCTTCAATGAATAAAGTAATAGGGGGCCTAAATAATTAATTGATGATTCATTAATTACTAAGCGATCATTATCCTATTTACTCAAATAGCTAGTAGTTAAGACTCAAATACTTACATGAAGTAACAATATGTAGGAAAGTAATATAGCATAGAAGAAATGAAAGTCACACAAGTTTTTATAAATTGGAATGTAGGGAAATGAGATCCTAGGCAGATCATTGAAAACTAATGATCTCAATTTCATTTCATAAAATTGGAACACAATAGGCCTACTTATAATCCTAATATGACATATAGGCACCTAGGGTTATGTTCCTTTGTTGCAAAATAAATGAGATTATGAAGTGTATGTATGCGACTATATTAATGATAGCAATATGATTGAATTTGATAGAAAATAAAAGATACAAAAATAATAATTAAAATAATAAGCTAGATATAGAATAAAAATATAGAGTGAAACTTGGATCTAAACTTTAGAGCAAACTATGCTAGACTGGGTGCTAGGAAGCCTAGTATGAATGTGTCTAAAATTGAATAAGGTGGTTAGAAATTTGGTTAGGAGGCTCTATGATATTGTCTCCTAAAAACTCAACTCAAAACAACAAGATAGTTGCGTTGGGTGAATTAATTTATGATTTTTTACCCATTCAAAGTTTATTGCAACTTGTAGTTGTTTTCTCTGTGCTCTTGTAGCCTTCTTATTGTCAAATCTGAACTTGCATGTATGAAAAATGAAAACAAACATTTAGGAGCTTTCCTAATTTTAACCACATCTAAGTGTTTACACTTCCAAAATGGTTAATGATGATATCAGAGCGTGTGCTCTCACAAGGATAGAGGTTAAACCAATAGTGAAAGGTTTAATTGACAATATATTACCTCAAGCATGAAACCTTGCCATGTAATCTCACACAAGGCTTAATATGGAGTGAAATCTTGTAACATGTTAGTGAATCCTTTCAATATAAAAAAACACAATATAATTAATCATGATTGATGTACAACAAACTTGTATGCTTGAATTCTTTTGCCCATTGAATGCAAATATGTACACTTGAATGATTTCAATTTCAAAAATGCTTTTTGAAAGAATTTTTAGATGTATGGATGTGTAGGCTATTGAATTGAGAGAGGGAGTTGTATTTTAATGCAACTTACATATTTTGGAAATCAATCTTTGGGGGAGGACCAAAAAAAAAGGTAAATCCCTATTATTTTCCAGGTCAACTTTTGTTCTTCAAAGTTGGGCTAAAATTGTGAGGATAGGGGTGTTGGGTTCCCTAGTCCTAGCAAATTGAGCCATAAAATGGTTGGGAATAGAGAAATAAATCAAGTTTATGGAAACAATCCTAAAACTAGGTCCAATCATGCATAAATTAAGCACATCTACCAAAGTGAGTCCAAAACTAGTGTGACATTGTAAAGGTATATAATTTACAACACTACATAAATATTCTTTTTAAAAGAAGAATCAAGAGAAAAAAATTAGTGTATACCATAAAGGGTGTAGTTGATATAAAACAAACAAGTGACTAAGATAGATAAGTAATATTAAAAGAGAAACCTTTAGTTATTATTTATATAATTAATATTTTAGTGTGTTTTTCTTATCAAAATAGATTTAGATATTCAATATCAATGCATCAAGAGAAGAAAAAATGGAGATGTATAAAACTAGAAGGTAATAGATTGAATAGTATAGTCAAGAGGATAATGATTGAGATATTAGAAAATAATAGAATTAAAATTATTAAAAGAATGTTAGGACATTCCTAGTAGAAGGTGAGTGTAGGAGAAGAGTGGATAGGGAGATAAGTGGGAAATTTACTACTAACATCAATTGAGTTTAAAATATGGAGTCTTTTAGTCACATGGAATACAAACAAAATTTGTGTAACAATAATTGAAAAAATGAAGGCAATATTTATTTAAGGGCTAAACAGTTTTAACCTAGAGCTATGGATTGGTGAGCTAAAAAAAAATGTGATCTCATCCCCATTTGTACATTCAACAATAGCATTATAGTGGGGCATGAACCTTGATGGAAAGAACAACAACACCACAATTTAACCATCACATCATGCCAATGCCATGAAACGAAGGAAATAGAACATAGAAGAGAAATAAAATTTAAAATAAAAATGTTAGAAATTGAAAACAAATAGTAGGACATAATAAAATGAATGAGATTAAACGAATAAAGGTAAGGAAGACATGAACCTTTATGTGAAATATAGAGGAATACAATGTTCAATATTCATGAACTCTAATTTTTTTTACAAAAATTTATCTGATGGTGCTAGAAGTTATAGTTGGAAGAAGCATGAGTAATGGTGGTATATATTACAAAAGTAGAAGTGATAATTAAAGATGATTTATTCAATAGTAGTCAAAGATTCAAGAAAGTGAATAGGAAATTAATTTACATAGGGTTAAATTATAGACTATCTAAAATTATAGAAGACATATATAAATTAAAATTATTAGAATTTGAAAATTATGGTAGATTATGACAAATAAAAGAACTTTTAGGTAAGATACACATACATATACATGTAAACTTACACATACACATACACGCATAGGTACACATACATGAATAGGTTCACATACACACACATGTATGAAATTATATAAAACTAAATAATTTCATGAATGAACACCAAAAATAACACAAATATGAAAAAAAATCCTATAATCATATGAAATTTATAAGGTTAGACAATAGGTAATTGCAATAAGAAATCAATGGAGGAATCTACTGTTCAATTTGTTTTCATGTTCCTTAGGTGTGAAATAAATTCCTTCAAGTTCAATATTATTATTCATATCTCTATTGTATTTAGTTGACTAGTAATCTTTCAATCTTAAGATAAATTTTATTTCAACATAGCAACTTCTTATGACAAGTATGAATAAGTATAGAAGGTAAAAGTGTAATGCAAGAGGTCATTCTAACCAAAAATCAAACCGAGATATCAAAACAAAACTACACATGACATGATTCAACATTAAAATTAGATATAACATATTAATGGTAAATGTAAATTAATTTTAAATCAAAGAGAATAAGGAATATCAAATTTTCACCTTCGAGAGCAAAACAGTGAACCCTTTATCAGACTCTTTAAACCTTTTGATGACTTCAGTTCTCTCTTGGTGGCTAGTCTCTCCACGAATTATGAGCTTCTGTAATCGAGTACCAATTTGGTCTAAAGAAAATAGGTTATCAGAAAAAACAATGATCTTGTCTCGTTGTTGCTCATGATATTTAATGAGATACTCACAAGCCATGAGCTTGTTGGGGTTGGAACTATAGAGAGTGTGTTGAATATTCTTGTTGTCTTCACCATAGAAACCCCCACCATGATATGAGTGATAGGTTTTCAAGTATTCTCTCATGTATTCCTTGGACATGGGGCATAACACTTCATAGCATTCTACATTTGCAAGATACCCACCCTCTACCAACTCTTGCCAATTCGCCTCATAAACCTTGTAACACAAAATAATATAATAGTTAGCATAAAGTAGTTAAGGTGAAAAATTATACAATTAGGCATTCAATATCTTCTCATATATAATAAAAATTAAAAATTTACATATTAGAAAATTATTTCTTGAAAATATTACACATCAAAGTTAAATCAAAGGATCACAAAATCAATATTTGGGGACTTGAAGAATAAAATTTTAATCATTTTAAGATAACATACCCATAAAAAACTATGACATGCAAACATTTAATTATTGGAGCAATGCTCCCAAGCCAATATCAACGACAACTACAACTTCCAAAATCAAGAGAAAATATAAATAACTAGAAATGATATTGATACTGTCATGGGATATCTACAAATGTACATATGCTCTTCTTATAAAGGCGTGAGTGAGAAAGAGAGCACCAATGAGGTGTGAGGGTAGGACAACCACCCGACACAATTTAAATTTAGATGCATTGCACTAATAAAATAATAATAAACTCTACATACTCACCTAGAAACATGTAATAATACTATGTGCCTAAGTTGGAATTAAGTACTGTAAATAGGGAACACCCCACCTTAAGTGCAACTTAGGGAGAAACGTGCAATATGAAATGATAATGATGGATCTTGACAACTAGGCTATGTTAGGTAGTATGTATAACTAATCCTGCTACTAATCTCTTACAAATAAATAGAAGTAAAAAATCTCATGGGACAAAAATCCTCTCCAAAAAAGAGATATCACTATAAATCAACATAGTGATAGGACGAGTGATGAATGGATGTCTAGACAATACCCACCAAGAACTACATCCATCACATATGTATATTTATTAATATATGTATTTGATTTATTTGTGGATGTCTAGACAATACTCTACAATGAAGATTTTGACTTGTTGATTAGGAGGAAAATTCTTGAAGGAAATTTGTGGGTAGAAGCTCTTTGGATTCATGTGGGTGAACTCTTTATACTGCCCAGTTTTTGTGAGCTCTCTTGATGAATTTGATTTTGAAATCATGGTTTTGCAAAAGGAAACTCTGCCAAATTTTCATTTGATACACAAATTTTATATTTTATTGGATAAATGAGTTGTTGTTCACCTATGGACCAATGGGTTTTCTTGAATTTTTGATTGGACAAGTTTGAAAGTTTGAGCTTTTTGGAGGTTCATCAATGGTGGATGGCCTCTATGACTGGTTTTTAGTTAATTTAGCCTTTTGATCAAAATGTGAATTTGGTGTTTATAATGTGAAATTATTCCACATAATAATAGTATTATATAATAAAAATTTATTTTTGGATCGATACAGATCCTTTCTCTTGGCTTTAGAACCAATTCAGTATGTTTTGGATGCTTGTTGGTATGCCAATGCATATTGTGTTTATTTGATGAATTTAGGAATTGTTGGGCTTAATTGTGGTAATATATGGTCTTACATGTTTTTATTATGTCATGAATTTAATGTTTTGATTTAATTGAGCCTAGGGTCAATAACTGGACCAATGAAGGAGTGGTGTCTAATGGGGGCCAGGTAGAAAGGGACTGCAGGGGTAACTCATTGGACATTTTGTAATCAAGTGAAAACTAATGACACATTAGTAAAATGAACCAAGATAAAGTGGATTCCCCTCTCATGGCATTGAGTGCTCATGTATACTAAGGATGAGTTGGGAAGGCCTAGTCATACATAGGGCATTATTTAGGAATGGTTGAGTCTCATCATTCATATGAGAGGACTACTTGATTCCATGTGAGTCATCCCTTTGAGCTGCGTGATGACACTCTCTTCTCTTGTTTCCTATGTACCCAGCCCTGTAGTTATGATTAGCCCCACAAAGAGGATTTGTCTTCCATGTGATTGTGCTTATTGATGGATTCTAGAGGTATCCATATTTGACAGCCATTTGGCATCGTGATCTCTTTGGTTGATGAGATTGGATTATTCTTGAACTTTTTTGTTTTTTTTGAATTAAGGATTATGCCTCTCTCTCTCTCTCTCTCACACACACACACACACACACACATTTATTGATGTAGCTTTATGTTCTTAGATGATCATTTGTTCATGTTGAGTGTTACTCCATGTTTGCTCTTGTGTGAGCCTATTTGCCTCTGTTGCTTGAGTGTATGAATTTTTTAGTTGTTTGACAATCTGCATGAGCATGGTGAGGTTATAACCTATGGGTTCCACATGGTTGGGTGGCATTACCATCTATTGTCAGGGGCTAGAGGACTTGGATCATGAGCAGTCGAAGAGTTCCTTCTCCTTCCACAACACTTGTTCTTCTCTTTCAATTCATGCAAGTTCTAATCTATGTAATTTGATGAAGATTTACATTCATTGATTATTTGTATATGGAAAACTCCAAGAGATTTATGTAATCATGATATATATTGTGAGAATGGATGTGTCTTTACATGGTCTAGTGTTGGAATCGACCACCAAGGATGATATTGTAGGCCTCTCATTTGATGATTTATATGTTGATATCATAGGAACACTTGGTTTGGTGCTTAAAAAGAATATACATGTGTTTCTCATTGTATTAGAGTTATATTGGTCATATCCTATTGTGGTCATGTGATGTTGACCAAACCCTTGTTGGATTAAGCTCTTGGGAGCCAATCCAGGGTTAATCGAAACCACCCAATGTGTGTTTCTTGGAGTCCAATTGTAGATTCTAGTTGTGTTAGACACCTAAGTGTACATTTGTGCCATTTGTGGGTGAATTGGGTTGAGTGGTGGTGAAATGAGTCTTCCCAGACTCTTCCTTGTGTTGTTGGAGTCATCCAGTGACCCGGTGTTTGAAGACTTCACCTATTTTCTCATCGTTTTCTAATTTTCTTTTGATTCAGGGATCAAATTTTCTTTTAGAATTCACTAGAGGGTTTTTTTGTATCTAGGGATTCAAAAAATCAATCTGAGAAGCTCACTTGTTTTGGACCAATGCGCGTGTTGTGGATGTCAGTGCAAGTTCATTAGTCTAGAGGAAAACAACACGGTTCTGGGACTCCAACATGGTCTCGATATACTAGTGTAGGTAGAGGACACCAAGCATACTATGTTAATGTCCCTCTAGCCTGCTAGTGTCCAGTTGTTTTTCTTGGTTTCACCTCGAGAGCTCATACTTTCCTATTCAATTTAGAGATGATTTTGGGAGGCTAGAGATGTCAGTTTGACCCAATTTTAGATGCATTGCGAAGGTAGAAATTTTAGGGAACCCTTTGAAGGGTGTTCATTAGGTTTTGAGTGAGCTTGGATGGTGTTGGGGGCATTCATTTTCATTTAAGGTTTCACCAGAGCCCATCCGTGACACCTAGGACCTTGTTATTTGTCCTATTTGACAAATAGAAATTAGAAAATTTAGGGATGATCATGTATGATCCTAAACACCTATTATATCTTGTCCTAATTATTGGGATAATTTTCCCCTTATTCTTTTGTATTTTTGGGTTCTTATTTTTCTGCTTGTGTTTTGCAACAAAATCAAAGCTTAAGAGTGATCTGACAGTGACTCCTTGCATCTGGTTGAGATTGAAATGATATTTATCCATTTACGAGCTATCTATTCATACCCTACTTTTTGAAATGGCATCATCTTATGGCATTGCAACTCCACTTGTCGTTGAAATCACTGAGAGAGCATGGCCCATATTTAATAAACACATGTTTAAGTCGGTTGAAGACGATCTGAACGAAGTGTTTTCCTCTGTACCTTACGATGTGTTCAATAATGAAGATGTTAGGGCATACATTCATTGCAACATTGAGGAGTAGGGTAATGCGGATATGTTGTCACTTTATACTAAGCACATGATGGATGACTTTGGGAATTTGAAACCTGATTTCAAGTCATTGCAAGATAAGGGTTTTATTCAGTTTGTTCATTTCCTGGCGTTTGATGAGCCCGAATGGGTGATATATATTCTGAGTCGAATCCATGATGAATTTATATGGCTGATAGACCTCACAAAAACACGAAGGAAGTCATTCAAGTAGTTACTTGTTTGAATGCTACCAATGAGATCCCTGGACTTAGGCATGTATAGAATACTACTGTAATGGAGGTAACCAGATCTAAGCATGACAAACGGTCTATGACTTTTAGTGATATTGTTGAGTTTGATGTGAGATTTGCCCCAATGGTCATAGGATACAAAGTCTACCAGTCTAGCAGACAAAATTTAGTATATGGTACTGCAATTTATGCAACCTATCAGACACTCAAAGAGAACAAGAAATATGACCTATGTGGAGTGCTTCTTAGTGAGTTGATGAGCAACATAAAGAAGATAAAATAGGACAAGAAGCATGTTTTCAAATTTGGTTCTCTGATTATTTGTTTAGAACTTTATTTCTTAAATGAGATCCTTGATATTAGAAAGATTCAATGGGTTTATGATAAACCGGTGGCAGTCCAAATAAAGGAAGGTTTACAAGGATTGGGTGACATAGTAACTCATAAATCTGCTTTATGGGGTTACTTTAAATCATTTCAAGCCATGATGCAAAGAAGAGAGAGGATCCCAAAAGAGATTGTATAGAAATATAAGAAAAAAATTTGCTTCATGATTGACAAGGATCAATGTCATATGGAGGCAGTTGAGTTGGGGACTGTTTGGATCATGCCCATGGGGTATGAGGTGGATGCAAATACACTTGATGCATATGCTCAACACCTATTGAGTCATCCGATGGATGAGAAAGAAGAAAGGTTTGGTACATACATAGAGAAGGATCTTGACTTGCACAAGAAATTTATTGAATCGACAAAGAAGAGAAAAGTAAAAAAGGAAGTTGAACAACTTGTAGAGAAGATGGGAATAACCAAAGAAGTTGTGCAAAGGGCTAGGGAGAAAAACATACTGAAGGATAAAGACATGGTGAAGTCCAAGACTAAAGCGGTCTCCACTCCTCCCAAGAAGACCAAGCCAAGACAGAGTAAGTCTGCACCTACCTCCGATGTGCAGAAGTCTATTCCTCCACCCAAGCCATAAACAACATCAACCGGTGGAGCATAGAAGAGAAAGAAAGAGAAGCCACAAAGAAAATATGTAGCTGCAGAGGAATAAATCGAATCCGATGAAGAGGTCAGAGAAGTAAAGAAGATAGCTACTTATGCTAGAGTAGTGAGAAGCCTCAATCTAGTGGAGCCCAGCCAACAAAGAAGCCAAGAGATGAAGTTGAGCCATTCAGTAGAGCCAGAGCGAGCAAGAAATAGAAGTCAAAACTAGATGAAGCTCTGAAATGCGGCAAAGTTGAAGGTACATATGAAGTTATGCCACCAATAACTTTGAAAGAAATAATTGATGAAGTGCTCAAGGATGGTAACTTGAAAAATATGCTTGTATACTATGAACATTTTGATGATAAAGAACAAAGAGCCACATAGGAAGTAGTTGTTCAGTACATGGATGTTTATAGCAAAGCATTAATAGAACTGTCATCCATGATACCCAAAAGCTTGTATGACATTTTGGATGCAAGGATGTGTACAACAAGTTTAGAGGATGAAAGAATAAAGGAGTATGTATTAGTAAACTTATCCTCTATCATTTCTAAAGAGGAAGTTGTTATATTGTTAAAGCTTGCAAAGGAGAGATTCTGAAGCAAGAAGAGGGTCAATAAACTTATGCTCAACAAAATAGATGAGGTAACCAAAGAGACAAAAGTAATTTTGAGAGAATTTTTGATAGATCACAGAATTGATGTGAATCTAGGAGAGAAATCATAGGACACATATGTTCTGGAAGTGCATGCAGTCGTTCTTGATAAGTAGGAAAATCAATCATCTAAGAAGGTCATTCTGGAAGGGCAACCAAATGAACAAACTATAGTAGCAGATAATCCTAATAGTGTTAATATTGATGACTCCGGTGAAGTTGTATAGGATCCTCTGGTGATAGAAATTGTTTTAGAGAAGGCAACTGAGGAGACAGATGATGCAAAGAAGGATGATGGTAAAGATGCAAGTGCAGAGGGAGAAGGAAAGGAGAAAGGAGAGGAGAAGGTAGATCAGGCTCCAGTGATAGTGGCAAGAGAGACTATTGTTAACAAAGGATAACAGATTGCTACTGATTCATATTATTTTGGTCAAGGGCCTATTGATCTAAGTTCCCTATCTCCGATTCAAGCATTAAAGTTATCAACTCTCACACAAGCAAAAGCCAGTGAGGATTTTCTTAAGTTCGACACCACAGACAAAGACTTAATAACATTGGCAGGAGATATTTTGGAGAAAATGTTGCCATCTTTCAAACCGGACACAATGATAATCCATCCGGTAAGCTTAAGAGTATGTTGAATGTTGTAGAATCTCATTTTGAGTCCTTGGAGAAGGCAGCAGATATTAGAGTTTTGAATTAATTTAATGCCATGCGATTGAAAACATTTTTGAAGATGATTGAGGATGATAGAATAAGCTTAGTAACTAGATTGAAAGGTATTCAAGATGCATTAGATGAAGGTGGTCATATATACAAGTCATGTCTAATTATGCCCAAGTTTACTATAGACAGTGACAAGAAAATAAGAGAATGTGAAGGGCATCTTGCTAGCATATCTCAGTAATATGCACCCCAATCAGTCTCGACTAGCAATTTTGAACCACAAGTTTTGAGTATATTGGATAATCTATTAAGAGTCTAAACCAAGAGAAGGAAATTTTTTTGGGTAGAGTAGGTGAAGTGAGGAGTCTTATCACTCCCCAGATAGATTCTTTGATGAGTAGCATGCAAGATGCTAAGGATTCTCTGAATAAGAGTGTTCTGGCAGACAAACATGGATCTGAGATGCACACTTATCTCTTCAGTGGGATGATCAACATTTTGGAGAGTTTGAAGAAGGCATGGGATAACCATTTGTTGTCCCTTAGGACAATTTTTGCAGATAATTTCAAGTTTTTGTGAGAAATTGTACATATCCATGTATATAAGTTTTGGTTGATTCCTATCTTTGGCATTGATGTCAAAGGGGGGGAGAGCACAGTGAAAAATGGTGTAAATTCTTAGGGGTAGCTTGTAGATTCTTGGAGAGTTTTAAATTTTAAAGGTTTGCAGTTAAAGGTTTGCAGTCCTAAGTGTACAGTTAATTTTTCACAGTGTTGCCATCAATGCCAAAGGGGGAGATTGTTGGCAAGAGACACTGTTTTGGTGAAGATCAATGCATGAGAGATGCTTAGGAGTTGTCATTGATGGCAACCCAGTTTGGAAATCACATCTGGTGTACATAGATTTGACTTACCAGAAGTCATATAAGTCTGGAAGGTGGAACACAATAACCGATAGAGCATGAGATCATTGTGCACATCTTGATTTTGGGGGTGTAATTTTGGTTGCAGTGATTAAGGAAGATGAATCGAGGTTCAAGGTAGATTACTTCATGATCTTGATATCCGGTGTTGATTCGTGAGAAAGATTAAAGGTTCGATATCTGGTAATTCAATTAGAACAGAGATAGTCTTGTGTAACATGTGTTGCATAATTGTTGGGTTGATTTTGGTGATTGGTTTCGTGTTCGAGGAGTTTGAGCCGACTTGTATGAATCATTTTATCATTCTTCTTGGTTCAGCATATGGATTTGTGGATAGATTGAGCCAACTTAAGGTTACACGTTTCATGTTGCGTGTTATACGGTTTTTGTGAAGCCGACATGTTTGAGATCTTATTAGGTTGTGCAGATATATAATGTCAATCCAGATGATCATTTTTGGGATAGAATATGCGAATGTGGATGTGTGGTATGCGAATGAGCATCAAAATGTAGAATTGGTGCTCCGGTAGATGACTGTGTTACGAAATAGGGCAAAAAGGTAGAGTAGCATTTGACAGTCAAATTGTGCTTAACTAGAACTGATCTTTGGCATTTGTAGATGCTATATTCCAGTTCAGACATTGTAATTACTCCCTTATCTCATTTTTAGGATAGTGAGTCCTCCGGGTTTGTTGCCCTCTTATGTAATTGAGTAGTGAGCTCTAGGCAGTGTGCCTAAATGTAAGTGCAATCCCCTTATGTAATATTATCATACTTCTGGCCATAGTATAATAATATTGTGGGTTAAAATGCCACCGTGGTTTTTCCCTTTCCAGGTTTCCACGTAAAAATCTTGGTGTTATGGTTGTGTGGTTGTTTGCTTTATGTTTCAACACTTTACTTTCATTCTTATGCATCTGCTGGTTCAACAATCAACTTAACAAGTTTGTAAATTGTAAAACATTAATGTCTAAGAATAAGATGTCTTTGAATACCAACTACTTGAGCCACACCATCATCACATTGTTGATGACTTTTAGGTCAAGAGATACTCACTAGATAAAGTAGAGGAGTAACTCAAGGAACTAGAAGAGAAGCTAAAAGGAAAATGTGGGGATCAGAATAGGGGGTCCATTATTTCTCCCCTATCCTCTTTGTTCTCTTCCCCATTCCCTTTGCCTCTTGGTCCTTATATAATGAAGTGATGAAAATAGGTAGCTTTTGAAAGGCCTTTTGCAACTGAGATTGCTTTTCAATATCCCTTTAGCTACCTCTCGTATTTTCAATATCCCTTTGGCTACAAGACAATCTACTGAAATTTTCTCCATATTGAATTTACATCATATAGGCATACAATCATTTTCTACACATAAACAATCCATTCTGAGACAATTTTCATAAAAGCATAAAGGGAGATATTTGTAACACTACTTGATCAATGCATTAATCAATGACTTAGAAGAACTCAGAGTTCTAAATTGATAATCCTTAAAAATAGCAAAGCCTATCGTTTCATGCATATAAAGCATCCTTTTAGCTTTTGTCTTTTCAAAAAAATTACAACGTATCTGCTATGATTGTTTAAACACCAATTTAGTCTCTCTTTGTGACAACTCATCATCCCTATTTATGGAACTTTTCATGCGACTGCAATCCTCTCTTGGGCTTATCACACATCAAGTCTCCTGATTGTTTTAACTGGTGATGATCTTCTACAAGTGATTCATCGGGAGCTTCCATTTTCAGGCCGTTGTATTTGCATTCCCGGCCTATTAGCATGCTGGCGCCTTTTGCATATTGCTTCATCTACACCTTCTCCTGCATTAAATCCAATGACGTAACTGTTTTTGACTTCCATCGAGGACATCCACATGGCATTTTGAATTGCTTGAAACTAACCCCACAAATCTGCACTACACCTCTCCTTCGGTATCATCTTCGAGGGAAGACAAGATCTTTCTATTTTTGCCTTCCATTATCCCCACATACCCACAAGCTACTCTGCTCCCTTTATATGAATCCTGTGATAATGTGGGGTAGTCGTCTTCTGTGGCCTCTTCCTTCGCATTCCACCTCGCGAGCCTGCAACATACTTTGGTGCTTCGTCATTATACGGTGGGAGTGAAGGGTCAATATCTTCCTTGGATTCCTTCTTCCTGCACACCTGCAACATACCTAATCCCTCTCATGTGACTTACATGGGAGTGTGGGGCTCACATCCATTTATATGTCTCCCCTTCATTTCTCCTTGTAAACCCGCACATTACTTTGACAACGCGGTAGTACACCGTGGGGTTGCAGGGTCAACATCTCTTTATGTGTCTTCTTTTCCCTTTGTTCCCGCATACCCGCACTGCAACATTGGATGTTTTGAGGAGTGTCGCGAGAAAATGGAGTCTTCATAAAGCATTATTGGCCACATGGGGAAATTAAATCAAATGATTGGCCAAAGAGCCATGTGGTTCAAGATAAGGAAAATAAAACAAAGCCCTACCTAGGGAAAAACTTAATCAACCAGTAAATACATCTTAAGGTCATAGAGGGGGCTAGTCATGACACAAACAAAAACCCATAAAGTGGACCCCCTTTTAAAATAAAACCAATTGAACATGTCAACAATAAAATAGAAAAAAAGGGCCAATTCAAGGTACATTGGGCTCAAACACTTAACTAAATTTTTAAAATTCAAATAATTGTTGCACTCGGAAGACCTACTATGAATAAACCAATATGAAAAAAGACAAAATTGATAGTCCTAATAGAAACTTCCAAAGAAACAAAACATATTTCATCCATAATGGTCACCTTGCCATATGCAACACCTACCTTTCACCAATTGTCAAATGTGAACTCAAAAAATAAATATCAATTACCAAATAATAAATCTCCATGACTCTTCCATTGAACTAGTAACCGTCATACTAAGCAAAAGAAACCATCATAGTTCCAACATAGCAATTTATGACATTAGTCACCTATTTTTAAGACTTTTAAAGTGAGTGAAATAAAATAAATAAAAAATAAAATAAAACAAACATGTTTGGACTCTAAGGTTGAGACACCTTAATCCCAACACATTCAAGTCTTCTAAAATACCAAGCACTCTTGTATCCTACATGTGAATAAGAAAATGAGAACCATGTATCTACACATCCCAATCCATGCTTTCACATATAAATACAAGATATTTTCAATCACACCTTAATAAAAGATCCAAAGGTTATATGGGCCAAACTCCATAACTACTCATGTGCTCATTGTTGTAGATGCAATGTTTCACAATAACCAAGTTGTAATATAAACCATGTGCCTCAAAACCATGATATTTCAAAACCACGAGTCTCATATTTGTGTTTTAACATCAATTTTTATCAATACTAAAGATTTTCCCAATGTGGCATCCATAATATGTATTTATTTCAATGTTATGTAAACCATAAAAGTGTCCTAGAAGATATCTAATACACTGTGATGTTGACATATTTAAGGTACATCACAATTAAATATATTTTTCCATCTGTAATGTTATTAACAAGGTGTATAAAACACCTTTCCCAATACCTTTGCTAGCTTGCAAAGATGTAATGCTAGTGTCCTTCATTTATACTAATATTTTTTATTGAGTATTCAATGTTATAACCATTTCAAAATGAAAATGATGATGTGTGTTAGTGGTAATTGCTACATCAAGGATCTTTTCTATGCAAATCATTTCCTACCACTTACAAATAAATATGTAATACTTCCTTTATGGTCAAACCATCACAAATCTACACTTTCAAGGTCAATTCATTGGCATTCTCTAACAAAATATCTACATTGCCCGGTATAATTCATATGAATATGTTGCTAGAGATACACACTGAATGGTGCAACCATAATTTTTTTCAACCAAATATCATAGGCATAGGTAATGAAAAATTAATAATAGGATTTACCTTGACATATATTGAATTGTCCAACCACTAAAAAATTCTACCAAAACTCATATATAAACATATTAATACTTAAACTTGAAAATAATACTAGAACTTAAATGATTTCCACCTAAAACATAATAGCAGATATAACTCACCCAATTAAGGAGTTGTTCTTGAGGCACAAATTTTAGCTAGCAATAACAATAGTTTCCTTCAAACATATGATGAAAATAATTATAAGTGTTTAAGTGATATTCACCAAGGTATAAAGGTATAAAATCAAATATTGGTACACCTTCTTGAGGGTAAATAATTAGTGGTATATGCCTAGTTGACTAAATCATGTTGAATGCATTAGGAATCCTTTCTAAACTAAAAGAGTGTGGTAAAAATTTAAGTAATTTGGACCACAATCTAATTTAGAGAACAATAAAAAAGAGTGATGAACATGTTCGAAGGATCAAAATTCATCCTCATCTACAAATAAGCACGCATAGTAGCAAATTCATCAATAATGTCTAAGAAAGTATTTAGTAATTTCTATGATTTTTTTTTAAATGAACACTTTAGTCACAACTAAATGAAGGATCCTATATGTGTATTGTATCCCATTCTTCAAATGAGCAATAAAATTCACTTGCAATGTTCACAAAAGAATTATAGCATTATTAATCTAATGCATATTTGTCTATAAAGAGGCTTTCACCTAGGGGATTCACTTAGATAGTAATACATTATCACTTTTTGGGGGTTAAGAAATACAATTATGTGGTCCAATATATTTCTTTAGAATTAGATGAAAGGTGATAACGTAGCTAGTGTGATATGGGTAGATATTAGAAATAGTCAAGCATGTGTACAAGAGAAAGGGTGTTTATAAAATGATATTTAACATTCTCTAAATGTTATTTTATACATGTGATTTAGAGGATATTACATTCATTATATTAATCTTGCTAAGGTTTTAGAGTTGCATTTTTCTACAACATTTTTTTTACTATTAAAGTGGCATAATCTACAAGTCTCTCATTTAGTAATAACTTTGGTGTAATCAACAAATAAAATAATGGTTATAATAAGATTATATAAGCTAATTGTTCACTACTTAATTGATACATTTTGGTAATGTCACATGCCTACTCAAAAGAATCACTAGAAATATCTAAAACCCTTCTTTCATAATTAGAATGATAAATATGTTGCAATTAAGATATTTAATGATATGGATTTTTTTGGGTTAGAATTTGTGTAGAAAAAGTTTAAGAATTGAAATGTATAAGTGATTTTACAATATTCAAACATTTGGCCATTAACAACATTCCAACATATCAGTTATTCTAGGTTTGGTTACATACCTTGGGGCCGATGATAAACTCAAGATCCTGAATAGCCTCATCCTCTCTAAGAAGCGTCGCAGTCAGCCCAACTTTACAGTGTGATTTGGTCCTCGCAACAGCATCCCTAAAATTCCTTGCAGGAACCATATGAACCTCATCCATCAAGATCAACCCCCATTCTCTTCCCTCTATCACCTTTATAATCTCCTCAGAATCCTTAGACCTATGACCAGTGTATCCATACATACTATAAGTAGTAACCAAAATATCTGCCTTCAAGTTAACCTCACAGGCCTTGGTATTACTTGTAATCCCTTGTATTCTATTAGCCCCAATTGTGCTCCACATCTTGAATTGAAAAACCCATTGATCTACAGACACTGATGTGTTTGCAAAGCACAGGCATGGTTTCCCCAACCGAACAGCAGCATAAACCCCAGTTAACGATTTACCCGCTCCACAGGGAAGAACAATAACCCCAGATCTGGCCTTCCCATTTATAAAGATTTTATCCACACTTTTCTTCTGGTAAGGCCTAAGCTGCGCTTTAGGGCTTAGTTTTATGCCCAAGTCAGGACAAGTCTTATCATTCTTATAGTCATATATTTCTACAAGAGGAAAATTGATTTCCCTGCACTTTTGCCTCACAAACTCAATCTTCAATGGCTCGATCTTGAAACTCTTTTCTGATATTTTCTCTATAACAACGTCCCTTACGTAGGGCAAAATGGTCTTAATGGGTTGCACTGAAATGCCCTCCACAACAATACTCCCATCTTTCAAATACAAAGCCAATTTCCCCACATTTTCAGTGTGCTTTTGAATCATATGAATAATCTCAGGGGCAAGATCAGTCTTGCACAGCATTTTGAGATACTTTATCATTTTCTCCGCATCCAAGCCCGCAGAGGCTGCACCGTATAATGAAGCTGGTGTGATTTTGTATTCATGGAAGTGCCGAAGCCTGCTCTCCGGCTCTGCAATTGCAATGCAGAAATCGGCGGCTTCTTTGTAAAATTCTGAAGATGTTTCCAAGATTATGCTGCCCATTGCTGATACCCACAATGGCCTTCTTTCGTTATCTGCTTTGAGAGTTAGACATTTTTTCTCCTTTCCTGCGCATTCATATTCCATTTTGATAATGAAATGCCCTCACATGGACCCAATTGAGATACCCAGAGAATGAAACCAGCGTCACGCTGAGAACCAGAATTTGATGCAGAAATGAAGCGACCAAGATACTTTCGATTCAGAAAAATGCGGGGCTTCACGCAAGTCGATCTGCAAACAGAATGTCGGCGGTTACGTAAAACGGTCTGAGAGAATAAAAGTTGGTTCGTAAAATCAAATTTATGTTGGTTTAAGCAACTTTTTCTGAAAGGGAGATCCTCGCCATCCATTTGACTTCATCAAACCCCAACTTCACAACTTCAATTACAAGAGTGGGCTTCGAAACGCTGATCTCAATTCATATATGCTTTTAATGCTAAACTTTGTGTTACCCATCTCATTTCTCATTAAGAATTGTGCTTGTTTCGATGGAATGATTTGAACTTTTTCTTTTGAAGGGAAATCAACATATTAGCTTAAGAAAAAGCAAGCCTTCCCTATAATCTCTAGCGATGAGAGAATGGGCCCTAACAATTTCACACCCACATAAAAGTTGGCGTTAAAATCAAATTTATGTTTGTTTTAAGCACCGTGTTGTTACGAAGACCCTTGCCATACATTTGACTTCATCAAATCCCCACTTCATAACTTTAATTGCAAGGGTAGGCTTAGAAACATTGATCTCACTTTGTATATGCTTTTAATGGTAAAATTTGTGTTACCCATCTCATTTTTTTGATTTAGGATTGTGCTTGTTTTGATGGGATGACTTAAATAATTTTATTTTGAAAGGAAATTAATAGATTAATTTAAGATAGTGTAAATTTTTCTTATAACTTTTAGGGATGATAAATTGAGTCATAACAAGCTCACAATTAGATTAAAGTTGGTTCTTTATCAAAGTTATGTTGGTTTTAAGTACCATCTTCGCAAAGGTAACACAGTTCGTAATTTGATTTCGCAACTTCAATTACAATATTAGGCCTGGAAATAGTGATCTCACTTCAAAGGGTGAAATTTGTGTATCCACCTTATTTTTCATTAAGGAATGTGTTTGTTTTGATAAAATGACTTACTTTTAAAAAAAAGTTCTACAAGGAAAATTAGTGAATAGTCTTGTGATTTGGAACTAAACTGAAGATAGGGTGAGCCCTCCTATAACCCCATGGGATGAGGATCGGGTCTTGACAAGCCCACAACCATTTAAATGTAATGATTTAAATTTAATAATCTAAAGATAAGTAATATGTTTTTTTGTTTGGTTTAGCTTACAATTGTTAGACAACTTAGATAACTGGTGAACAACTAAGAGGGGAGGGGTGGGGAGGGGAGGGGGCGGGGGTGAATCAGTTGTTAACAGATTATAGAACTTTAAGCATTAAGACCTTATTACCCAAATAACAGATATAACAGTTAAGCACAAATATAATCCACATAACATTTACCAACCATCCACAAAAGATAACACCAAGATTTGTACGTGGAAAACTCGGTAAAGGAAAAAATCACAGTGGGAAGCCTACCTATAGTCAGATAATAGTTCTGCAGTAAGTATGTGATTACATAAAGTGGGGCCTGGACATGCAGGAAGGCCAACAACCTAGAGCATGTTGCTCATCACAAAAGGAGCCTCATTGACTAGAAAATAAATACAGACTACAATCTGGAAAGAAGAGTGAACTGGAAGAATAGCATCTCCTATGCATGAATACTGTTTCGGTTAAGCTCAGTACCAGAGGTCTTAAACCTCTTTCACCAACCCAATTCGATCACTTATGATCGACCAAAACCTCTACATAAAATTACAACCTTATTTTCACACAGATAAACCTATATCCCAAAAACCCACGATCTACAAAGAGATCTTACATCATATTTATACCAACCCGGGACCTAAGCAATTAGGTCGGCCACCTAAAAGATAATACAATAAATTCATATCATAAACCCGTAATCCAATGATCAACCAAGTTGGCCTAAGACCGAAACAACATAATCCAATCAATAGATCCAATCAGAAATGCATCGGGATCATCCACCAACATGTTACATAAACCAGTCCATAACCTAGCCGAATAAGATAACATTAGGTCAAGACCCAAATCCAACACCACCGATCAACAAGAACATGAACACGATAACCATCAGCATCCTGAAAGCCATCTAGAAGTCACGCCAACACCACTTATCACGTGCATCAAAATATCTTCAACAAAGCTCTACTGGTAGACCCCTTATCAGTGACCAAAAGGCTTACTAGAACAAATGATAGCTCCCGAGTCATCAAATCCTGAACCAACTAATCATGATACACATCTAAATAGCATGATGATAGATCCAAACCAATTCCACAAACTGAAGCATACCAAAGCATACCAGATCAATATCATAATCCAACCACTCTACCAGAACCTACCAGAAACTAGTAAACAACCAAAACAACCAATGTTGCTATCAATGACAAAACATCAATGCAACACATAATCAATTCCTCCAATTGCCAATAACAATCTAATCTTTATTTATTTGCATTCACCATCTTTGAAGTTATTTCTATATATTTTCTATTTGATTATTTATTATAATGTCATGATTCACACTTACATTTATACATTCGTTCTCTAATTCAAAATTATTAAGGTGGTTTCAAGCTTAATTTCAAACTAGTTTGGGATTGATTTGGTTTGATCCCCAAAATTCAATAGAATGAAGTTTAAATTTATATTTCTAAATTTGAATTCTAAGTGGTGCAGGAGCACCTCATGACTAAGATGATAAGGGCAATAAAGGATAAAGGTCACACATGGGAATATGACCTTTCAATCTATGTAATAGGGTAGTCTTGTTTGTTTGATTTTTGTAATAAACCCCACCTTGTCACCCAATGACATGGATTTGACAAATTGATAAGCCACCATGGCCATATGGGCCTAGGGCTATTTAGTTGAGTATTTTCTAGGTGCTTGTGTGTTGGAGGTGTCTTAGGAAGGCTTAAGACATGTTGAAACCACTCTAGGTAGGCAGACTTAACATGTGTCAAAAGTTGCTCAAACATGACAACTTTGGTTATAGATAGCTACTTCTTTCCAACGGTCACCTCATTTCAAAAGGTGGTTGATAACCATTGAGTAAGGTATAAAATGTCACTAAAAATCATCATTGGGGGGAGAGGAAGTTTTGTAAACATTTTGGCATCATTGAAGCAATAGAATTCTGAGAATTTCCTGCAATTTTGTCGTTCTGCACAATGTACTGTACTGTACGAACATTTTGGAATTAGGAAACCAATGGGATGTGTTAGAGTGGACAATCACCTTTTAGATCAATCAAGTCTGAGGTCCTAAGTCACCAAGACAAGGGATAAACCTGAAATTTTTTGGAAGTGGTCTAGATTTGATAGTTTTGCCTAGGGTTTTGCAAAGAAATGCCCTCATCTTGCTGATCCTTCATTGGTGGCTCACGGATTTGGAGGGGATGCAAGTATGGCCAATGTATTTTAGGATTTTGAAGGCCTTTTTCAGGTTAAGACCAGTTGGAGGCAAGGGTTTGATGCATTAAGGTGGGCAACTCCATGTGGCCACTGTGTAAGTGTAAGAAAACAGGTCTCACATCAAGGGTTAGAGGTCTGATCATGGCCTAAAACTTAGGAATTGGTGGATTTACCATGCCCTAAGGGTGTTCCTTTAATTTATTTGGTAATTTAAGGTTTGTGTCCACACACTTCTTTGTAAAAGAGGCCTAATTGGGGCTATCAGGTCTCCTAACCAAGATAGGGTTTGGAATCTTGTGTTCCCAACCAGTTAGAACCCTTGGGACATGTTTTGTAAATCTCAAAAGGGTATCCAAATCTGGAGTTTTTTTTCTGAGTCCTTTGGGGAAATAAGGAGTTAAGTGTGGAAAACCAGTCTGGCAGGGCTACTAGGATTAGTAGGCCTTATTGCAACAATTACCCCAAACCGGTAGAGGGAACCTAAATCAATGATAGAAGGGGGTCTCTCTAACCTAAGGGACTTCAAACCAAACCTTAAATAGTCATTGATACATTGGAGAAGGGACCTATCCATTGCTGTCTATAGGGCCCTTAAGAACCTCTAAAAGACCTTATGAGACACTCAATAGAAGTGACCTTGTGAGGAAACCTTCTTTTTTTTGGAAGAAAGGGATGTGGGACTTGTCAAACTGATATTCCTTGACCCCTGGTAGTGTTTTGTGATTGCTAGGGTCCTCGGTGTGCTCTTGGATTAGGAGAACCTATCCTATATCTATACCAGGGCTCTGCATCAGATTGGTATCAGAGCATAGGAGGAGTCCTTTTGGGAAGAAGAATAGTACATGTCAGCAGAAGAATTAGAGGGTGAGGCTAGAAGAATGCCTCCAAAGATGACAAATGTGGAACTTGCCAGGATGGTGCAAGAGAACATAGAAGAGAATGATCGGCTTAGGAAGTTGATTGAGAACTCGCAAGACATACTAGAGAGAGGAGGACTTGATGGCTCAGAGGAAGTGGGAGAAGAAGAGGATAACCCACAAGGGAAGGAAGAAGAGGAAGTTCTTGTAGAGCATATGTACCTGGTCAATGCCTTGAAGTCTGTGGAGAGGAGAACCATGGACCAAAAATCAAACCTTCCTATTTTCAGTGGGAAGATGGATGTTGATGGAGTGATGGACTGGATAGAGTCCTTGGAAAACTTATTTGAATGTGACGACATTGGTGACAACCAAAAGATGAAGATTTCCAAGTCAAAAATGTAGGGAGCAACCTTGACATGGTGGAATTTTGTGCAAGGGGAAAGAGTAAAAGAGGGAAGAGGAATGATCACCTCTTGGAAGAAGAAGATTGTAGAGATCAAGGGAGTATACGTACCTAAGGACTATGAAGTCCAATTACACAAGAGAAGGCAGAATCTTGGACAGAAAGAGATGGATGTGTGTTCCTATACTGAAGAATTTTAGAAATTGAGTATAAAGTCTAAGAAGGTTGAAGATGAAAGTGAAAGAGTGGCAAGGTATCTAAACGACCTAAGGTGAAACATACAAGATGAGTTGAACCTCTTGTGCCCTGACACTATTCATAAATGCTATTAATTAGCATTAAAGGTAGAGGAGAAGCTCAAAAGAAGACAAGAGAAGAGTAGTAGAGGAAGGGGTAAGAAACCAAGAGGAAGGAGCAACTTCAGAGGTTGAGGATCCAATTTTGAGTTTCAAGGAGAGAGCAGTCAAGACTCCTCAAGGAATGATAGCAATATCAAAGGTAACTTCAGAGGGAGAAGGCCTAATTTTAGAGATAGATCATCAGGAAGAGGAGATGGACCAATAAAGTGTTTCAACTGCAACCAAGAGGGACACATTGCCAGCAGATGCCCAGAGAAGATGGGGTCTAGTTCCCAAGGAGAAAGGAGAGCCAACTTAACCCAAGAATCAAATTTCCAAGGTGGGAGTAAACCTACTTCTTATGGTTATCCAGAGATGCGCGAGGCACTAATTTTGAGAAGAACCCTCTTGAAGGTACCGACACCTATGGAGCCACCCCAAAGGAAGTCTATCTTCCGCACCACTTGCCAATCAGGAGGAAAGGTATGTAAAGGTTTGATTGACTCAAGGTCTATTGAGAATTTTTTGTCAATAGAAATGGTAGAGAAGTTGAAATTGAGGAGGATACCCCACCCACACCCCTATAAGGTGTCTTGGCTCACAAAGGGGCAACAAACACTTGTAGAAGAGCAGTCATGGGTAGAATTCTAGATAGGTGCATATAAAGATAAGATTTTGTTTGATGTTGTTAACATGGATGCTTGTCACCTCTTGTTTGGAAGACCGTGGTAATATGACCTCAAAGCACACCATGATGGCTTTAGGAATACCTATTCCATCACAAAGAATGACAACATCATAGAGCTACTACTCCTGACTAAAAACAATGAAGAGCAGAAAGAAACTGAGTCCAAAGTGATGATGATGGTGGGCAAACCATTCCTCAAGGAGATAAAGATGGAAGAAGGAATATGCTTTGCATTGTTCCCAGTACCGACCCCAAAGGAGAAGCCTGCTGCAGATGACAGAGCAGAAGGAAAGGACAAGGGTCTCAGTTCGGACTTGAAGGAGATCATTGGTAGATACCAAGGAATAGTTGCAGATGGAGTGCCAAGGATTTTATTGCCAATGAGAGAGATTAGTTTTAGTATTGAATTGATCCCAGGGGCTACATTGCCTAATAAGGCTGCCTACAAACTCACACTACAAAAAAATGAGGAGATGGCAAGGCAGATTCAAGAGTTGCTAGATTCTGACCTAATTGGAAAGAGCCTTAGCCCATGTGCGGTCCCTGCAGTTTTGGCACCCAAAAAGGATGGAACATGGAGGCTTTGCACTGACTCAAGAGCTCTCAACAAGATCACCATAAGGTATATATTTCCAATGCCTAGGATAGAGGATTTGCTTGATTGTTTCAGAGGTGCAAAATATTTTTCTAAAATAGATTTAAAGAGTGGATACCACCAAATTAGGATTAGGCCTGGTGATGAGTGGAAAACAACCTTCAAAACAAATGAAGGGTTGTATGAGTGGAAGGTTATGCCATTTGGCTTGTCTAATGCCCCAAGTACATTCATGAGACTCATGAATGAAGTTTTGAAGGAATTCACAGGGAAGTTTGTAATAGTGTATTTTGATGATATCTTAGTATTTAGCAGGACAAAGGAAGAACACTTCAGGCATATAGACATGGTTTTGAAAAAGTTGAGTGAAGAGGAATTGATGATCAATATGGAGAAGTCTGTGTTCATGCAAGAAGAACTCATCTACCTTGGATTTGTGATCTCCAAAGGTCGCTTGAAGATGAATCGGGATAAGGAAAATGCAATTCTTTCTTGGCCTACTCCTAAGACTATTGATGAAGTTAGAAGTTTCCATGGATTAGCCAAATTTTATAGAAAGTTCATAAGAGGTTTCAGTCAGATATGTGCTCCAATGTTAGAAACCATAAAAGATGGTCAAAAGTGTAGGTTCTCTTGGACAAAGGAGTCAAACGAGGCATTTGAAACTCTCAAGAAAAAGGTAGCCCAACAACTGGTACTTGCCTTACCTAATTTTAACAAAGTGTTTTAGATTGAATGTGATGATATTCATGTGGCCATAGGAGCAGTCATAAGCCAAGAAGGCAGACCTATAGCATTCTTTAGTGAAAAGTCAATGAGGTAAAGAGAAAATATTCTTCTTATGACTTAGAAATGTATGCACTAGTTCAAGCTTTGAAAAAATGGAGGCACTATCTGCTGCCAAAGGACCAAGGTAATAAAATATTAGAAATTACCAAAGCAATTGAAGCCTTTCAACAAAAGTATGATGGCATTGTACTTGGCAAAATTGGCTTATTCCAAGAGTACACACATATATCTTTATTCTTTAAGGAGAACATTTTCATTTAATTCAGCAAATGTCACCATTCCCTTTATTGTTGAAACCGCACTTCCCTTTGTTGGGTATAAATGTGAAACTCCTCCTTGAAGTGTTGAAATAAGTCCAAAGGAATTGATGTCTTTCTATAAGGATATGTCTACAATGAGACACATGGAAATAGCTACAGATTTAATTTACAAGTCAAGTTTAGTCAAAGGATTTGTGTCATTTGTATGATGGACTAGAGGCAACTACTGTTGGCATCAAGGAGGTAACGTCCCAAACAGATTGTGTCATCATAGCATATAGAGACCACTGCCTTTTTATTGCTGGAGGTGGTCATTATTGGAAGGTGTATTACAGTCACTATCCTATGCGTAGCAAATGAAATGGGCTGCCATGTTTTGAAAAGGTGTGTTTCAAAACCTTCGAATGCAAGTGCAATTTGCAAGGTGTACATGTCATGTCTTTCCTCCCTGCGTTATGGAGTGGCAATTTGAAAACCTTTCACCAAATTTGTTGGTGGCATCAAAAAACTAATATTCCCTCCCCTGCTGCGTGGAAGTGGCAATAATGGTTTAAACCCTCAAGCAAATGCAATCAAACACGAACTACGCTCCCTCCTCCCACGTTGGACACAACAGAAGGCAATGTGGTTTGTTCCTCTATGATGCAATGACATGAGATGTGAGAAGAAAATGAAGACATTCAGGAAAAGTTTCAAACAATCGTAGTCCTAGGCAAAACTATATATCCCACATTGATTGGGAAATGGTTTTTTTTTTATATTTATAAACAAATCTCCATCCAAGTATAATGTCAAAGCCTCAAGGCTTTTGATGGATGGTGCCCGTTGGGCGCCCAAGAGGACCCCACACACATGGGCGTGGATCCCAATGCGATCGAGGTGGCGGTGACATGGCATACAGTTGGCATACATGTGGATCCCATTGACCAATCAGGGGCTGCCACGTGGCAAGGTGTCAAGGCAAAAAGGAGCCAAAAATCAAGATTAAAATCAGATTAAATATATAGTGTAGACTATATTAAAAATTCAAAAAATTTAAATGATGTGCACACATGAGTGACTAATTCGCCTAGGGCTCTATTTTTACTCAAAATGGAAAGTATTATATATTGCCGGAAAGTTTTCAAGATGAGGAATGCAGCTATGTAGTTAATTTTAACAAAGATCAAATGTTTTGGGAGTAGTTTTCATGAGAATGAAATTCAGTTAGAGAAAGAGACACTTGGCAATTTCGGTTGCAGACCTAATTTTTTCCCTCTTCCTTCTTATTCCAATTTTCTTCTCATTGTAAGGGTTCCAAAATTTTGGAGGAAGTGCTCCAGTTTTCATGGCTTCCATTTCTGAATTTTCTGACCCAAACTTGTAAAGTTCTATGAATCTATTTAGGGTATAGAGGTTGCAGTGCAGTGTTGTAGATGTTGTTTTCTAGTTGTAGATCTTACTTGTGTCAGGCATGAGTAAGTTTCCCACATTATTGTCTCTATATATGCATTTCATTATTATGAATTCAATCCTCAAGGAGGATGAAATTTGTCAATTTCAAGGAGGTTGTGTGATTGCTTGTGGGTATCCTTCAATGAATGTTTTAAACTCTATGATCAGTCATGAATAATGGAATGTGTCCCAGATCTGATGATCTTGTGAATGGATTGAGTAATACATTAGTATAAGGTATTAATGCAAGGATATTGTTCAAGGAAAACTACTTTGTATCTAGGATACATATTTGCAATTCTGTGTGTGACTCTGTTGTCCAATGAACAAGGCATTGGTCTTGCAGATTTGGGGATAGTTTCAGATCAACAATTTTAAAAGACAAATCTATTTCCCTTTATGTGTAGGGGTGTGTTCTTTTCATTCCAAGCTCTGTTTTCATTTATGGTTTATACAGATTTAGCTAATATGTAGTGTGTTTCTAAATTGGGTGAGCTTGTGGAATGGTTTATCTCCTTCATTGATGTTGTCATGGTGAGTAAATGAGTTAATTTCATGCATCAAAAGGGTGTGCTCCCTAGGTCTAGTAGAACCTGAAGTGTAGGAGGATCAATTAGGGTCCTATGTTATGTTGTCCAGGCCCTGAAGTGTTTCATTGATTGAGATTGGCTATCTCATAGATGGATTTGCAGGTGTTCTTGGGTTAACCAGATTTGGTGAACAACAAAAATGGCAACTCTGCTGGGGAAGTTGAATAGAAATTGCTTGATTTCATCCAGTTAGTCAGGCCATTGTGTATGCACAGAGTTTGAAAGTGATTTTATGATGAAATAAATGTTCCTTATTCTAGATCTGCAGAATGATCTGTGTTTCATGTCATATTTTATGAAGGAGTAACAATAAATTCATTGTTGAAAGTTGTAAGAAGTTCTTGCAGCTGTGTGCAAACTTTTCCCTGATTCCTTATTTGGGTGGTGACTCTATGGTTCATACCAGTGTTAAATAGTCTGGAAGAGTGTTTATTGCAGCGAGATTGAAAGAGAAACAGAGAATTTAAATTTGTGATTGAATGGTATTCTGCTGTTCAAAATATCCTCTATGTAAGAGGTGACGACTCTGAGGTAAAAGACAGTGCTGAAATGTGAAGTAAATCTTCAGATCTACAAGTTTTATATAGCTGCAAATCTCCAAGTATTTTCAAAGGTTTCAAATGCAAAAGATATTTGTTCTGAAAATTTGAATGTGTAATGTTGTTTTCCCATTTAGTGAACAACACTAGTCTAGAGGGAAAGTGGAATCACAAAATTAATTTGCATATCTATGATGCTAAAATATCCAGTGTATATGATCTTCCATAGTATGCAAATTTGGAAAACCTTATGTCAAGCAATGTTAATGAATAGATTTGAATAGGGATATGTGCTTGAAGTTTTTTACCAAGATCGTATAATTATTTGTGGGAGTAGGAAGAAATGTGTAGTGAACTTTTTCAGCCCCAATTATTTCCACATAGAGCCATGCCTAGTGAAGTGTCACAACCGTATAATAGGAAAAGTTTCGGTATGAAATACTATTGCTGCTCTAAACTTTGAAGGTATTCCGGGTTACCCAAATCCCATACCCACAGAAATTAGAAAATATTTGCCCATATTCAGTGGGAAGAAATCAGAATCAACATGTCAACATGTGAAAAGATGTGCATGAAGTTATTCGTCTAGTCATTGAAAGAGGTTGCAAGAGATTAGTTCTCTTTTTTGCTGGTAGATTGTATTTCCTCATGGGAAGAATTAGTTTCAGATTTCATAGACCAATTTGATGAAAAGATGAGTGATTGTGATTTGCTGAAAGAATTCACTTATATACAAATCAGGGAAGATGAATTGGTACCAACATTTAATATCAGATTTTCACAAGCTTTGTCTAAAATTTCTAGAAAGTATAAACTTGATGATAAAGTATGTCTAGATGTTTATATGAGTGCATTTGATGAGAAGATGAGTTTCTTATTGAGAAACAAAGAACCCAAGACTTTGTATGAAGCGTTTAACCCAGCTAGGGATATGGAAAATAACTTGAAGTATAGGATCTTGAAGAGATTCGTGTCTGCTGTTGTTTCATGCCAAAGTACCTTCAATGGTGAAATACCATGTGAAGCTGAGCAAATCATTCCTTGTCTAGGTGCATCAAGCTCTACAGTTTCGAAAGGTTTTGTTGATGCATGTGATTCAAATTTGAATGAGATTCAAGAGCCTCTGCTTTTAATGTCAGTTGTCTCTCACAGTAATGATGGAATGATCAGTGGGAAGTGTTGTGAAAATGTTGATACAGAGGTAGATATATATAAGGGATACGTACCATTTGATTTGTATGCCGATTATGCTGACTATGTGATTGCAAATTATCAAGTTAATCATGCATCTCCCAAGGTTAGTGATGATGAAAACAATGATGGTGATGACCATCGATCTTTACATGCTGCTGATGTATTTGATGTTGAAATACCAAATACAGAGGGATTACCAAGTGTTGTTGTTTGTGCAAGTGAAAATGTGCAATATGATGAAAATCAGAATTGTTTAGTGCAAACAATAGTTGATCCTCACTTAAATATTGATAATGTCAATTGTGTTGAGGATGAAGTAAATGTATTTTCAGATTTCACTTCAAATTTCACTTCTTCTAATCATGTTGACGATCTTTCTATTTTGAAAGTTATGCACAAAGTAAATTTAGAAAATATCAATGGTACACATGATTGCAATGAAGATATAACACACATGGATGGACAAATTTCTACAAAATCTCACATGGAACAACAAAGTGCAATGCAAGTCCAGAAGATTGTAGAACTTAGGAAAGCTCTTGAAGTTGTGGACAAGAAGGTTCAAATGTTGGAGAGCCTTCGAGTTGTTAATGAAGACCTTTTGCAATATGGTGAAGATGATTCTTTAGAAAAGGACTGTGAATTGAATGCTTGTACACTTGATGAGCAACATGCTGATCTAACAGATAGTTTTATGACAGAAAATTTTAGTGAACATGCTGAAAACTCATCAAATGAAGTAAATGATAGCAATATTCATCTTTGTTCTTTGGCTGATGACGAGTGTTCTATTGGTAAAGAAGATCAGTTGTGGCAAGATAAGTATGATTATCTTGATTTTCAAAATGATGGTCATAGGATGAAATCTTATGGATGTGAAACATGGAACATTGAGGATTGTCCCAGCCTAGTTTCAATTTCTTCTTTGTCTGATGAAGATGATTATGATGATAGGGCGAATGGTATCTTTAGCAATTTTACTAATGTTTTATTCAATGTTGATATAGATACGAACCAACCATTTTCGTGCCATAATGTTCATAAAGGGATTTTTCATTTGGTTTCTAACCCTTTGTATGAAGAAATAAATGATCAGCCAGATGTTGTAAATGATGAACCGGTCCATAATGCTGATGAAATTCCAAACAACAGTAGCACATGTTGTAAAAAATTAATTCATGATGAAGGTAAGAGGCAT
Source organism: Cryptomeria japonica (assembly GCF_030272615.1). NCBI lineage: Eukaryota > Viridiplantae > Streptophyta > Pinopsida > Cupressales > Cupressaceae > Cryptomeria > Cryptomeria japonica. Next base: position 139,986,996 of record NC_081406.1, read on the forward strand.
GGGTTGTGTGATGATTATTTCAGACCACAAATGGAAGTTTTTCAAGTGGATATAAGTTTGAATGAAGAAAACTCAGTTGAGGATTTGCTTCAGCCAGAGGTATGCATTCTTTTTCATGAATTGGATTTTGAGAATGTGGAGGTTTTGAGCTTGATGAACAAGGATGGTAAAGAGTGTGATCAACATAGGGAAGTATCACATCTAAACCAAAATGTTTATGTCCCTTGTTTGCATCAGTTAGTTAGTAGTGTCCCTCACTCTATTGATTTAAATGATAGTAAGGTATGTGTTGATGAAAATTACAATGTTGAGAATAAATGTTTTATTTTTGAAGTTCAGCATGATGATGCCCTTGAAAATGATAGAGTTGAGTGGGACAGTGAAAGGTATGGCAGCTTGTGGGAAGGCCTTTGTAGTGGTTTATCTCATGATTTTACTTTTGTTGAATTAGTGTGTGGTTATAAAGTTCAAAATCAGGCAAAGGGCATGCACACCAACTGTTTCAATAGTATGATGGTAAGGTTTGACTATAATGATTATGCTCAGTTGTTACCGGAAGGTGCTTTTGTTTGGATCATGATATCAAGAGATGAAAATTAAATTTTTGACAGAGGTAAATGTTGAGGAAAGTGGAGCAACTTATGATCAGTTGTAAGTATGTTTGTATATATTGTAAAGTCGCTTTGCTTCAGTTGTGTGGTTTTCAATAAAGTGCCCTGCTATTTGGGTAGAATAAGGAAGCCTTGCTTTTGAGAAGAGAAGAGAATGATCCTCTTGAGTGGTCTACTTAACCATAGATTCTAGATTCTTGTGTTGATCTAGCAATCAACCATCCCCAGTCAGAGCCACTGTTGGGAATCATTAAAATTGAGTCAAGTTTTGAGGCCCAATTCAAATTTTTGCTTTGCATTTCCAAATGAGTCAGTTTGAATGGCCCAGTTAGAGAGAGGGCAAAATGGAGCCAATTGTTTTTCAAGGGGTAAGGCTTGGAAAATTGTTGTACACCTTTCATTTGGCCTATGCAGTGATGTGCAACTTTCAAAATTCAGTTTGGATCGGTTGATCAAGTACCCATTTCGAGGGGTGAGCTGAAAGTGCATTTTAGGTGCAAATGCAGATTTTATTGAGTAGCCTACTTTGAGTGCTTGCATCTTTTGCCCTGTTGATCGCCATGAATAATTTAAAAATGGATTGAATTCTATGCATAAAAGTGTGCCTCCGTGCAAAATATCAAGTCTTAATGAATCCATTTTCTCAGTTTTTGAAGATCAATCTGTTTGTAGTTTGCATGGTTTGACAAGTCCCTGTTTCGACAACTAGTCGGAGCCCTGTTTTGCACAAGTGTAAAAGTTTCCTCAGTGAGTTTCATGTCCTAAAGTTTATTTTGGGATATTGTTGGTATGAATAAAAAGCAATGTTTCAAGTTTCAAGCCTCTACCAATCCGTTTGATCGGTTTTCAAAAGGGTTCATTGAGTCATCATTTTCACTTATCCGTACTTTCAGTGTTATACCAGTTAATGTAGCCATTTTCATGAGCACACCATTTGCACCCAGTCAGACTTTTAGTTGAGCTAAGAGTTCTAAGTTTTGATATGTACTTCAAGGTACTTGTGTTTCAAATTTGAGGGTCTACGGAGGTCGTTTGGTATTTTTGAGAAAGACATCATGTGTTGCCAGAACATTGACTTCATCAGGTCCGCAGTGTCCACAAAGCCTGTTGGTCTTTTTTGATGATTAACATCTCTTTGCTCGAGACTTGTCTTGAGAAACCGTTTAGTAGAATTCATGCTTGTATATTAGAGTACACGCCTGTCAGATAGCGAGGTCCAGAAAGATGTTTTAACTAGTTTGAAAAATATGTCTTCGCGATTAAATGCGAAAATGTGGCGTAAGTGCCTGAAAGTTGTAAAATGCAGTTTAATGATCCAAAAATGATGCCGATAGTTTCCAGAGGTATGTTTAAGGTTCTTGAGGCTTTTCTAAGGCCAGTTGAATGAAAACAATTTTTTTTGTAGTCGGACCCACTTCAGGGCCCGACCTGGATAAATGCCTGTGCATTAATTTTATGGCGAAAATGGTCTTAAATTCATGGTAATGTGTATCAATGCCGGCTTGATTTCAATTCGCCAGTTGAACAACGAGAGAGCAGAGAGAGTCCAACACCAAATGCAAATTTGTATGTGGCAAATTAAAAGATTTTAACATCAAAGATGCTGCTGGAGGCTCATACAAGATAAGTGATCAGACATTTCATTGTGAATTTGAATGAGAACTATTTGGGGATCCACTGTTTTTGGCTGGAAACGGAACATATGACATACTAATGCAAGAGGGCAACATAAATTGCAAGCAAATTGGCAATTGGCAGCATGGTGGTTGCCCAAGGTAATAAATCATTAGAAATTACCAAAGCAATTGAAGCCTTTCAACAAAAGTATGATGGCATTGTACTTGGCAAAATTGGCTTATTCCAAGAGTACATACAGATATCTTTATTCTTTAAGGAGAACATTTTCATTTAATTCAACAAATATCACCATTCCCTTTACTGTTGAAACCACACTTCCCTTTGTTGGGTATAAATGTGAAACTCCTCCTCGAAGTGTTGAAATAAGTCCAAAGGAATTGATGTCTTTCTATAAGGATATGTCTACAATGAGACACATGGAAATAGCTGTAGATTTACTTTACAAGTCAAGTTTAGTCAGAGGATTTGTGTCATTTGCATGATGGACCAGAGGCAACTATTGTTGGCATCAAGGAGGTAACATCCCAAATAGATTGTGTCATCACAACATATAGAGACCACTGCCTTTTTATTGCTGGAGGTGGTCATTATTGGAAGGTGTATTGCAGTCACTGTCCTCTATGTAGCAAATGAAATGGGCTGCCCTGTTTTGAAAAGGCGTGTTTCAAAACCTTCGAATGCAAGTGCAATTTGCAAGGTGTAAATGTCATGTCTTTCCTCCCTGTGTTATTCAGTGGCAATCTGAAAACCTTTCACCAAATTTGTTGGTGGCGTCAAAAAACTAATCTTCCCTCCCCTGCTGCGTGGAAGTGGAAATAATGGTTTAAACCCTCAAGCAAATGCAATCAAACACTAACTACACTCCCTCCTCCCACGTTGGACACAACAAAAGGCAACATGGTGTGTTCCTCTTTGATGCAATGACATGAGATGTGAGAAGAAAATGAAGACATTCAGGAAAAGTTTCAAAAAATCGCAGTCCTAGGCAAAACTATATATCCCACATTGACTGGGAAGTGTTTTTTTTTTATATTTATATAAAAATCTCCATCCAAGTATAATGTCAAAGCCTCAAGGATTTTGACAGACGGTGCCTGTTGGGCGCCCAAGAGGACCCCACGCATGGGGGCCCAGATCCCAATGTGACTGAGGTGGCGGTGACGTGGCACATAGTTGGTGCACATGTGGCGTACATGTGGACAGACAAGTGGCAGTGACAAAGCGTGCACGTGGCAGTGATGAGGTGTCATCCTAGGTGGCGCCTAGTGGATCCCATCGATCAATCAGGGGCTACCACATGGCAAGGCATCAGGGCAAAAAAGGAGCCAAAAATGAAGATTAAAGTCAGATTAAATATATAGTGCAAACTATATTAAAAATTCAAAAAATTTAAATGATGTGCACACATGAGTGATTAATTTTCCCAATGCTCTATTTTTACTCAAAATGGCAAGTATTATATATTGTTAGAAAGCTCTTGAGATGAGGAATGCAGCTATGTAGTTAATGTTAACAAAGATAAGATATTTTGGGAGCAATTTTCACAGGAATGAAATTTAGTTAGAGAAAGAGACACTTGGCAATTTCGGTTGCAGACCTAATTTTTTCCCTCTTCCTTCTTATATCAATTTTCTTCTCATTGTAAGGGTCCCAAAATTTTGGAGGAAGTGCTCCAATTTTCATGGCTTCCATTTCTGAGTTTCTTGACCCAAACTTGTAAAGTTTTATGAATCTATTCAGGGTATAGAGGTTGCAATGCAGTGTTGTAGATGTTGTTTTCTAGTTGCAGATCTTACTTGTGTCAGGCATGAGTAAGTTTCCCACATTATTGTCTATGTATATGCATTTCATTATTATGAATTCAATCCTCAAGGAGGTTGTGTGATTGCTTGTGGGTATCCTTCAATGAAGGTTTTAAACTCTATGATCAGTCATGAATAATGGAATGTGTCCTAGATCTGATGATCTTGTGAATGGATTGAGTAATGCACTAGTATAAGGTATTAATGCAGGGATATTGTTCAAGGAAAACTACTTTGTAACTAGGATACATATTTGCAATTTTGTGTGTGACTCTGTTGTCCAATGAACAAGGCACTGGTCGTGCAGATTTGGGGATAGTTTCAGATCAACAATTTTAAAAGACAAACCTATTTCCTTTTATGTGTAGGGGTGTGTTCTTTTCATTCCAAGCTCTATTTTCATTTATGGTTTATACAGATTTAGCCAATCTGTAGTGTGTTTCTAAATTGGGTGAGCTTGTGGAATGGTTTATTTGCTTCATTGATGCTGTCATGGTGAGTAAATGAGTTAATTTCATGCATCAAAAGGGTGTCCCCCCTAGGTCTAGCAGAATGTAAAGTGCAGGAGGATCAATTAGGGTCCTATGTTATGTTGTCTAGGCCCTGAAGTGTTTAATTCATTGAGATTGGCTATCTCATAGATAGATTTGCAGGTGTTCTTGGGTTAACCAGATTTGGTGAACAACATGATCAATTGCCTATCGTTTAGCATTGCCACCTAGCCTGTCACACATCCATGACGTGTTTCATGTATCAGTTTTAAGGAAGTATATCTACGATGAGTCTCATATTTTAGATTGGGATGCCTTGCAGGTGGATTCAGATGGACAACTAGCTTAGGATCCCATTCGCATTTTGGCATGCCGGACGCTGGCCCTTCGAGGTTGAGTGCTGGACCAGGTTAGGGTCCAGTGGGATTGCTATAATGAGGTTACGACTTCATGGGAGGATGCAACATGCATGAGATCACTGTACCCCCATCTTTTTTATGAACTCCAGGAAGAAGTTCATGCCTAGAGGGGGAGGGTGTGAGGGTCTACCCCGAATCATCCTAGCATTTTAGTATTTGTCATGTTGAGACTATTATGGATGCTTTATTTTTATGCATTATGGATTTGGAACTTATATGATTCCATGATTTGGATAACATTGATATATATTGATGCTTCATTTCTATGCATTATAGATATAGAACTCTATATGATTCTAGAATAGGATTACTTTGTGATGATGTATGTCATTATTGGAATTGCAGGACTTTACTATGATGATAGAAATAGGATGCATGTTTTATGTATGGATCAGAATTATGTGGATTATGATAATTGCTTATGTGGATTTATTTGGATATGAGATATATCGATTTGTTTAAATGTAAATTGTATGCAGAGTGTTTGATGTGTATTCTTATTCATGTGTTTAATATTATATGACGTTATTGGAATTACTAATGTGTAATTGAGACGCGCAGGAAAATTATCCATCTGACCATGGAAACATTACGGAGAACCAAACCTAGACCTATGTACGTTCATAAAGCCAGGGGTTGTCTATTTGGAGAGACAACACCCCGTATGTATCATATTTTATTTGTAATAGTAAATGATGCATGTGTGTTAAATTTTATTTATTGATTTATTTAAATCCAACAAGAGACAATTTCCATGTGTAATTTTGTAATGTATTTTATTGTCACTTGACACGTGTTGATTTATGTCTTGATTTTTGACTTGTCTCTTGGAGGGAGTTATTTCAACCATAGCTTTTTCAAACATTTGAATGTGTTTCTAAATTTTCCTTGGGTAGAGAGTCTTTGGAGTGGTCAAACACAGGTTTGACCCGAAATTTAACTTCAGATGGGTTTATAAGGGGTCAAATGGACTCCTAGGGGTAGTTTAAAGTTGTTCCCTAAAGTTCATAAGGTATACCTATGGGTTAGGAGTATTTTTAGGCATGTGTCTACTCCCATGTGACTATTTAGTCACCTCAAAAAGTGGGTTTCCTAAGGTGAGCGAAAATTGAATTTAGAAGGTGCCATCTAGGTTAGATAACCTTCCTTTTTGATGAGAGATCCTTTTTCCACTTTTTCTTACTTTTTCCTTTTTCAGTTTTAGAAACCTGTGAGAACTCTCATTGATGTCTTCTTAGGCAAGAATGATAGATTTTGTGGGTAATCACCCACTCTCCATTTTTGGAGACTACGCATTTTGAAAAGTTAGTTTTGGGATAGAATTTTGGCTAAGTGTAAAAGGAAGATTTGTGGATTTGGGCTGCTCATCCTCAAACTAGTTCTAGAAAACCTTTGGGCAGATTGAAGGTTGGTTCATCTTTTTCTTTTGTTTCTTTTTAAGTTGCATGTTGATGTTGGAAAGATTGTTTGAATGAAAAAGTTGTTGTCTTATAATTTCTTTTGAAAAAAAAATATTATGCGACCTTTCTTTTATTCTTTTGTGCATTTCTTATGATTTGGGAGTAACCAAGGCCTTCTACTCTTGGGAGAGTAGGATTGTCTTGCGGGTGGTAGGAGTTTGACAACCCTTTAGTGAGAGGCTCTCATTTGAGAGTGAACTCAAGGGGTGTATATGTGACCCTTGCTGCATGGCCTGGTTTATACATTTGGGGGTCATAAGGGGAGAAAGTATGGCTTGACTGCCTTGGGGGGCATAAGGATGTGGGGTTAATGAACTTGTGATATATCTCTATTTGCCATGAGGTGGCCTTGTGATCTACCATTCTTGCAGTCTCCTCAGGGTATTTGGTCCACTACCACCCATGTAAAATCATCACATTTTGTGATGAAGTGTAGCCTTGGTTGGGAAAGTGTTGTTGTATGTTTTTCCCTTGCTTGTTGTGTTTGCATGTATGTAACCTGTCTAGGACTTGGTTCTCCAAGCTCGGGGGTGGCTTCTAGTAAGCCTAGGCTGGGAGGTGAGCACTCCATGGTCAAGCCTTATGATTTAATTATTGGTTGCTTGAAATGGAAGGAAAAAGTCAAGCTAGGAGTTGTTGTTTTTATTTGGGTTGCAGAAAAAGAATAAGAAAAGGGATGCTATATTTTCAGTTGCAGGAATGTAAATAAAAAGTCGCATGTTGTATTTACCTTAAAAAGAAAATGTATCTATTTTATTCAAAGTCCTCATTTAATAGAAAAGAGAGACTAGTTGGGTATATCACCCATTTGTATTGTTGGCTATATTGTATTTTAAACACACTTTAAAGAAATGCATTAATTTTATTAAGTATTATTTTGTTTGAAAAAAAATGAAATGTTTATCTTGGATTAAGTTCCCTATAGTTACTAAAATAATATTTGTAGTATGCATGTTAGTTTTGAAAATAAAGGTTCATTTTATCTCCTTATGCAAATTGGAAAAATGAGAAATGAGTAAAGTAGAAAGTATGTAAGTTAGTAAGCTAGAAATAAAACATTTAGTCCTATTTATGGAAATGCAAATATCGTTTATTAAATTCTGTCATTTTCCCTTTTATTTATTCACAGAAAATAAATCTAAAAATTAACATGTCTATTTCTAAGATTTATTTCAATGCTTTCTAGTCTAAATATAGTTAATGTTTAAATTTATTTAATTCTGTCATTTACTTATATGCAGAAAATAAATCTAAAGTTAAATAGTCTATCTTTGATTTTAGCAATAAGATATTTAAAAATAAAATAAAAAATACATTGATTTAAATCTGAATATTTTAATCAATCTGTTAAAAAGTTCAAACAAAAATAATATATATTGCATAGTAGAGATAGCCCTAAATTTAATATGCATCCAATATATATGTATATATATTTAAAATATATTTATATCTATATTTAAATAAATGTATTTTTACATTTTAAAACCCCCTAAAAAAAAGATGAAAAGAATCTTTAAATTTTTTATAAAAATAAAAAATAAACTATTTGGGGGGGAGCTGAAGGGCCGAACCACTGTGTGGACACACAGTGGACGGCCCGCGGCCTCCACTATGTGGACACACAGTGGTCGGCCCGTCGCTGCCACTGTGTGGACACACAGTGGGCGACACCCAGCACCGCCACTGCTCCCTCCCCTTCTTCGAGCGCTCCATGGCCGCCACCTCTCGTGACCTACACAACCAAACACTCCTCCGCCTTGCACAATAAGAAAAAGATAAAACCCTAACCCGGTTAGGGTTAGGGTAGCATGAAAGAAATAAGAAAAGATTATAAAATGTAAGGGGCATTTTATAATATATTTTAGCTAGGGTTTCATGGGTATTTTTATAATAATATGAATATATATATATATATATATATATATATATATATATAGAGAGAGAGAGAGAGAGAGAGAGAGAGAGAGAGAGATCAAATTGTAGATTAATTATTTTATTAGGTGTTTATATTATATATATGTTTTTAATAAACATATGGGTATATTTAAAAAAATGATGTTTTAAATTCTAATTATTTTGGAGTTTAATCTTTTAGGGAATTTTAATGGCTTTGTAAGTTATTTGGCCATAGGAGATTATTATTTTGGTTCATCTAAATTTAGGCTATTCAAGACTAAATTTTATAGGGCAATTTACATTATGGATTTAATTGACCCTTTAGTCGAATTAGATTAATCACATTTTATTTATTGTTAAAATAAAATATAGGCATTAATAATCTAAGTGCTAGGACTAATTTATTTAGTTTCTAAAAGCAATTAATGGATATTGGAGATTAATACTACCTTTATCAATTAATTTAGAGATTTTTGGTTAAATTAATTTATTGATTAAAATTGATGAGATAATAACTAACTCTTTTAGTATTCCTCATTTAATTTAAATTATTTTCGCTTACTTGAGTTAGAGGTTAGAGTTAACTCAAAACATAGTTAAGACAAAACTTGTTAGTGTATGATAAGACTGAAGTGTCTATCGAGCCCAACGAGATCTAGGTGGAGGTGGAGAACGAGGCTCCTCAACTACAAGTGGACCCTACAAATCGGAGTTGAAGGAGTCTCATCATCTAAATCACTAGCATCACTATCCACAATGGAGGAAGGTGGAGGAGGTAGAGAGGCTAAGCTAGGAGAGATTTCATCAAAATGAACACCCCTCTCAATGAACACCTTATGTGTCTTAGGATCCATCAATCAATATGCCTTAAAACCCTCAGGATATCCAACACATATGCAAGGCCTACTCTGAGGTTCCAATGCCTTGTGTTTTTGCTGAGGTATGCGAGCCCATGTTGGACACCCAAAGACTCTAAAATGTCTCACAATCGGTTTCCTACCAGCCCAAGCCTCAAAAGGAGTAATACCTTGTAAATCTTTATGAGGAACCCGATTCTGGATGTGTGTGGCACAACTGATAACCTCTACCCAAAAGGTGGGATCAAGAGAACGTGCATGCATCATACAACTAGCCATTTCTTTGAGTGTTCTATTCTTGCACTCTGCAACTCCGTTATGTTGTGGAGTGTATGCAACAAAATGTTGAAGATAAATCCCCTCAAATATTCAAAAATCCTCAAGTCTTTTGTTTACATATTCCCTTCCATTATTTGTACAAAGAATCTTGACCACTTTCTCGGATTAATTCTCCACACGAGCCTTGAAGTCCTGAAATCTGTCAAATACTTCACTCTTATGAATAAGAAAGTAGACCCAAGTGAAGCGGGAGTAGTCATAAATGAAGGTGAGGACATAGCGGGCCTTACTAAATGAAGGTGCTGGAAATGGACCTGCTACATTGTTGTGAACAAGTTGAAGAACTTCCAAAGCTCTCCAAGCTTTCCCCTTATCAAACTTCTCCTCAGGATGCTTTCCCATGGAACAACCTAAACATACACCCTCTAAAAAATTGATTCAAGGTAGACCTGTGACCATGTCTTTAGTGTTGAGCTATTGAAGGTAGCGGTAGTTAAGGTTACCAAACTGCTCATGCCATAGCTTACTTTCTAAATTTGAATGAGTAAGCAAGGCTCTAGAAGGAGAACTTGGCACAAAGTGGGAGAATGAATAAAGCCTTGAGTTGTCATTAACTTGTCCCATTGCTAACAAGGCATCATCATCAAGTTCCTTTACCACAACTGAATCAGGTGTAAACTCAACCTTTTTCCCATTCCCATAGTGAGTGATTTGGTAGATAGAGAGAAGGTTGAAAACAAGTTAGGAACATAGAGAACATTCTCAAATGTTCCATCATCCATGTCAACTAAACCTTCCCCTTCAACCTCAACTTGTGTATCATTACCTATGTAAATGTGAGGTACCTTTCATGGCTCCAATGAAGAAAACTGCTCCTTTGTAGAACCCATGTGATAAGAGAAACACACGTCAAGTATCCACTGTTGTGAAGAACCTATTGTAGCCACAAATACTTTCCCTTTTCCCTTAGATTGTGAGGAAGAGGAAGGAGATGAATCCTTCTTTGTGTAGGTGGATGACAAGTTGATGTTGTTTTTCTTAAGAAGATTTTTCAACTCATTAACTTGCTTGGTGTGTCATCTATGCTCACCATGACCATACTTCTTGCAATAAGTACAAGTTGGTTTATCCTTCTTAGGTGGAGTCCCCTTCTTGGAAGAAGATGAAAAATTGCCTTGTGATGGAGAGGATGATTGCCCTTTTTCTTGCTATGGCTTTGACTTAGATTGCTTCTTCTTCTTGTTGAAATATTTGCCTTGACTCCATTGATTAGCCACCAAAGCCTTGAACTTTGAAGACTTGAGAAGCCCCATGTTCAACAACTTAGATTGTTCCAATATCAAGATTTCTGTGAAAGCATCAAATGAAGGCATAATATAGGAACTCCCCATTGTCAAATGATGAGTTTGGAAGCTTGAAACAAATGCTGCATATTCTGGTGCAAGCTTTTCCAACAAGTTGAATATCAACTGAGCATCCTTTTTGTCAATTCCACAATCCTTAAACTTTGCTCTTAGCTCATTTGCTTTGGTGACATAATCTTTGATTGTATCAAAATTCTTGGGATCCAAGTTGGTGAGCTCATTGTCAATCTTGTAACCTTTGATTTCAACAACTTGACCATGCAATTTTTGAAACATATCCTAAGCCTCTTTGATTGTAGTACACTTCTCAATGTGAAAAATGAGGTAATCTGATACATACTTACACAAAGTTCCAAGAGCCATGCAATTATTAGTGATCCATTTTATCTGAGCATTAGGATCAACCTTAGGATCAGGTGCTGTTGCTATTGTTCCATCTATGTAATGCATGAGACCTTTTTCCATTAATTTTCTCCATACTTTAATTTTCCATGATGCATAATTATGTGGAGTTAAAGGTGGAAATTTATGAGGACTCATTGCAACAAAAATGAAAGAGCACAAGGAAAGAGAGGCACAATCCTATAAGACACCCCCCAAATTCACTCAATCAAAGAACCCCCCCCCCCCCACCCAAAAAAAATAAAATGATGGGGCACTTTACACTTAGTGTGTGTACAATGGGCCACTTGCAAAAAATGGCAAAGTGAACTTCTGATTTAAACTTTACAACTACCTTAATAAGGCCAAATGAGACTCAAACTAATAATGCAAGTGATCTAAACTAAGATCCAAGCAAATTACAAGTACCAAATAGGCCAAAAAAGACCAATATATGAAAGTACAATATCCACTCAAAATATCTAAAAAATGATCATAGATTATGAAAGTAGACAAAAAAATATGCACTTTAAAAAAAAACGACACCTGAAAAGGAGGTCGTATGAGCTCAAATGAAGCCTTTGAAGTTGCAAAATTGAGGATTGGATAGGTACAACTGAGAGAATCCAAAAATTCCAAAAGACCTGTGCACCAAAATCAAAAAATAACCACACCATTGCAAAGAGCATAAAAAATTAGCCCAAATAAAAAAAAAGTGCACCCAAAAAGGAGCAAAATTGAGCAAGTTATGAGCCTCCAAAGTTGACCCAAAAATCCAAACTGCTCAATGGAGAGGGGTATAAAATTTTCAAAAAATGTTGACGTTAGCAAAACACTGTGCTAAATTTGATGGTCATCTGATCGTTAAAATGGCCGACGCACCCCTGGACTAGGTTGACTAGGCATTGACTGTGTGCTATTGATTGGGCAGAAGGTACAGACCCCCCCCTAAAAAAAATTCAAAACCTTTTTTTTGTTTTTGAAAAAATCCAAAAATTCCTTACCATACCACCTCATTTGGGCAAAAAATTTCTCCAACACCCAAAATTTGACTTTCGCCAAAACAGGTTGAGTTTATACTCGATTTTCATGGAAACGACCTTTCAGACACAATGGTGTGGTAAAAAATGCTCTAAGATGCCTCCAAAATGTGTAGTACCTCAGATCCGAAAATAGAAGCCTTCCAAAATGTCTCCCAAAACCAATCAATGAAGCCTCAATAGTTCTGACACCATGTGAGATTTTACCAAGATCAAGGGCACAATGAAAAACATAAAGAGAGACAATAGAATGACAAGAACAAATTGTATTCTCATCCCTATACAAATGATCAACTGGATTAACCAATACAATGAATATGAGCCTTCTTATATAGGCAAGGCTATATGGATATACGAGCACACAATCATGACATGTGGCTCAATGAGAAACAAGGGTAGGTAAGAAATACTAGGGGTAGGTAGGAGAAATAATATAATATTCCACAAGTGGTGGATGACCCACAAAATGTGGAGTGTAACAACAAGATCAGACCACAAAAGGTGGAATTTCTCCTACAAGCTATATCCCTATGTGCACACTTCCCTAAGTGTCTCATATCCAAACTACGAAGAGATGCATTATCCTAAGTTAATTGAAGTAAAGTGTAATAATATCCATGATGAATATTTATTTACACCAACACAATGGATGTAAGCCCTAATATCATATGGAACAGATGAAAATGCTCCTTTCAGATCATCTTCCATCGACTTATATGGGTGTTTCTTAAACTTTGGCCTTGCCCTATCAGTTATGTCAACAACCAACGAAATCACCACACCATATGATTCCATTGTCGAATTTTAGGTTATAAATAGAGAAAGTTATCGAACTCTAAAAATACCTTTTAGTCTCTAATTGGATGCAAGAAATCTTTGCCAAATCTCTTCAAAGCTCTGGGTTCACTACATAGTCTTCTTTTCCAGGCTCTCTTGCTCTTTTGCTTTGAACGCAATGTGAGAAATGAGAGTTAAACCACCCTTTTATCCATAACATACCTAGCTTTTAGGTGTAATACATACTCAACCCTAACTCTTCTGGATGCTCTATATCTCATGAATAATATTTTGGAGTCTCAAGTCGGCATGAAGTCTTTTGGAGAACCTTTAGGATCGATTGAACAATCATTCACAATCATCTGCAACCTGCCACAACCAATTACAGATATTAGAAAGGGGGTTTTAAGAATCTACATGAAAAGCTTCCCTCTAAGGTCAAGTACCTTAGTTATCGGATGAGGTTCCAACACTGGAATCAGGTACTACCTCATTTACTCCATTTGAATCACCCTTTTTGACCCATTTTGTCTTGTACTGCTCTCTGATCTCTTCAATCTTCACTTTGCCCTTATCATTTTACTTTTTCTTGTTTGCCGGAGCATTCTTATGCATATTATTACTTTTGCAGAATTTGGCAATGTGACTGGATTCATTGGAAGCATAGCAAACAATGTTGTTTCTCTGATTAGGCCTAGAATTACCTTGATTTATCCTTGAACTGCATTGATTAGCAATATGTCCAAATCTTCCACAAGCATAAAATCTCATATTTCTCCTATTTACCATACTTCCATATTTATTACAATTGAAACATTGTCTGGAGAATGATGAACTATTATGATTTGCCCTATTTCCGTATTGACTTTCCATATGACCAAGTTTATTGCAAACAAAGCATTTACCATTGAATTTGTAAGCATTAGGTTATCTTACCGATGATCTCTTATTCTTTTGATGATGAGGTTTAGCATTTCTTTGACTAGATCCAAAGCTTTCTCCTTTCTCATATCCAAGTCCTCCCATATCACCTTTACTCTTTTGACTTTGTAGCATCTGATCTAGTTTAGCTGAGATAGCATTTAATTTTTCCTTGTACTCATTAGGAGTGGTAAGCTCATCTCTTAGAATTATGATCTTCCTTTTAAGCTCTTGCTCATTGCTCTTGGAGTGTATCAATTCAAGCTTTAGTAGGTCATTTTCATGATTAGTCTACAACATTCATTAGATCTATCCTTTAGTGATTGAGTCAAACTTTCCTCATTCTTCTTCCTATCTTCAATCTCCTTTGTCAACTTCATCACAATGGATTGCATTTCTTTCTTCAAGACAATATTCTCTCTAGCAATTTTTTCACATTCATCTGTTTTGTGTTTTAGGGCTTGGTTATCAATGCTTTGGTATTCTTTTTCCTTTATTTTTTCCATAAGATTCTTTTTATTTTCTCTGGATGTGTTCACTTTTTCCTTCAATGATTCAATGAAGTCTTCAACATTGCTCATATTTCTTCTTCGGCTATTTGGGTCTTTTCTTGTTGTATCTAGATCTTCTAGTGACACACTGAGTTGTTTCTGTAAACCGAAGTCCATCGATTCACTATCCCAGATCTTCCTCAAGCTGTTAGGATTCCTTCGAGGAACTAGGCTCTGATACCAATTGTTGGAATCAATGAACACTGAGAGGGAGGGTGAATTAGTGTTCTGCAATATTTAACTTTCGTGAATTGATTCTTAAACCACTTGATGCAAATGAACAAAAGTAAAGTGTAGAAACTCAATACAAACAAGCACACAACCATAATACCAAATTTTTTATGTGGAAACCCAGAAAGGGAAAAACCATGGTGGGATTGATACCCCCATTATTAAAATAATGTGATCAGGAGTATAGTAACATTACAAGGGGAATTCACATGCATTTAGACACACTGCCTAGAGCTCACTGCTGAAATACAAGAGAGGGCTACAACCCCCGGAGGACTCACTATCCTACAAATATTTACAAATAACAACTTGAATGTCTGAACTGATGAATAGCATCTACAAATGCTAAAGTGCAGTTCTGGTTAAGCACAAAGTATCTTACTTCCACTATTCTGGCACGCTGCTCAGTTTTGTTGTTCTATCATACACTGGAGTGTAGATCCAAAGACAATGCACGTGAAACTGCAGTCAAACGCTTATGAAATCATCGCACACTAACATAGATCACCAAAATGATCAAACAAATTGGTCTTATATATCTACATCACTTGATTTAGGTCACCAACATGTCGGCTCCAAAAATATTTATAAAACACGAAACGTTAAAAAGAGTAGGCTCAATCTGATTACAAATGCACATGCGGACCAAAACAAATTGATTATATGCTTCACATATGTTAGCTCGACAATCTCAAACTTAGAACCAATCAACAAATTCATCCCAAAGATTCTGCATAACACGCTACAACACTAATCACCCAAATAGCCTTGTTTTTTTGAAATGCTAAATACCAGATCTTCAATCTTGCACGAGGATCAATACCGAAGGCTAAGATTGGGGACTAAGCTATTCCAATCATCAAATCAATTACCTCTTCCACCACAAGGAAAAATGTGCACCCAAAATTGAGTTCTACTCAATGTACCCGAACATTGTGTTCCACCTTCTAGATTTAAGCAAAGATTCTAGTAGGATGATTATGCATAATTTGGATGAAGCTTCGGATCTAAGTTTCCATCAATGACAACCCCTAAACAATCCTTAAGCACTTATCTCTTCCAATACAATGTCTCTTACCAACATGCCTTACTTCCCCGCCTCAAGCTATGAAACAAGTTGATAAGGATCTTGTTGAGAAACTTCAAGATATCTTAGCTAAGATTTCCATTTGGGACTTGATTCAAACTTCAATTTCAAACCATAAGTTAATTCAAGAAGACTTACAAAAGGTGGTTCCTAATCCTTCTTCTAGACCACATGCTATAACTTTCTTCCAAGATGAATTGCCTATTGTAAAGGTTAACAATAGAGATGATCCCCTTATGATTACTCCTCGCATTTATGAACAAATCATAAGAAGTACTTGTTAGGAACTGGGAAGGATAAATGAGAGGGGGGGGGGTGACTTAGTTGTCAATAAATTTAACCCAAAACCAATTATTTCAACTTAAAACTCAATGCTGGTAAAATAGATTAACAGTTATAGCAATAGCAGTACAACTTAATGCATGAAACAGAAAGAAAAAACATCCACAACACATCACACAAAGATTTTGATGTGGAAACCCTGTAAGGGGAAAAACCATGGTGGGAAACCTTACCCACAATAAGATGATACTATTGCAGATAGTAAGTGAATACAATAATGGGGTATGCACAAGCAGAAAGGCCAACCACCTAGAGCTCATTGCTCAATCACAAAATAGGAGTCACACTGACTACAATTGGATGGTTAAATCCAATAACAATGTACTACTTTAGTATAGCATCTACAATGCTGGATTCAGTACTAGTTTAAGCTCTGACCATGAGTGCCAAACACCTTTAGAACCTTTCCTTCAACCTTCAGATAATATTTGTGTGATTCGCACAAGGATCTACTTATTTTCGCTCTTCACAATGATCTTCAATATTCACACACACTCACACATACACTCATACATCTTACAATTATTTATACAAAACCTAAGACCTCATGATTAGGTCGGCTCCCTAAAGATATTATATTTACAAAATAAGTCTTGATGCAATACAATATGTCAGCCTCAATACATTTACACATTAGCTAATCAATAAACCATTTCCAAAACGTGTCATGCTGATCTGGAACATGATATCTTGTACCGGTCCATAACCTAGACCTATCTACCAATAAAGGCAAATATGTGAACTTGATCAAACCAATAAGCAAAACACAAAATGTAAACATCCAATCCATGTCTTTGACACAACCAAATGATCTCTAGATGACAACAAGTCATCATCAACTTCCTGAGCTGCCAGTGAAACATATACCGGTGACTGTGCATAAGCCAATATCCATACCGGGACCACAATGTGTCGCTTCAACAACAAACCAATATAACTAGAGTGCCAAAACAACAATGTAGACCTCTAGAAAGACAAGTTTTGACATCAATGACAAAACCAACGCAACACATGACAAAGTCATCCATAATACCAACAATACTTTAATTGATAATGAGTCAACACTTAAGATTTATGATGACTTATTAAATAAGATAAATAAGGATTATTCTTCTATTCAACCCGATCCTCTTCATGTTCATGGATTTGATAATATTCCTAGAGAGACACTTGGTATAGTCATATTACCTATCAAAGTAGGACATGAGACTTTGCCTACTCTTATTCATGTCATTCCCAAACATCTTAATTATAACCTTCTTCTAGGTAGACCATGGATTCATGCTATGAAATTAGTCCCTTCTACTCTTCATTGCATAATGAAATTCATATATAACAATGATCTTCATACAATCAAGGCTGATCCTAATCCTTATAATTTTAATCATGATGAAGTGGGATGCATTTCTCACTTTAGTACTATGATTCCTTCAACAACACGATCTCCTATCAACGATGCTTCCTTAGAGAGGACTTGTGGTACATTATACTTTCAACATTATTTTAATTGGTATAAGATCCCTCAATCTAAGAATTAAGCCTTGAAGGAGCATTGTATGTCATTTATCCAAGATTATTTAGAATCAATTCCCACCTCCCCTTATAACACATGTCTTGATGATGATGGGAGCTCTTTAGAATTTAACACTAAGAGTGAACCCTTTCCTCTAAATTTTTTGACATCTATATCTAACTCTACACATGGATACAATGGACATGGTTTAGGATGTGTACAATAAAGTTTTGATAGTCATGAGAAATATATGCCACACTTTTCCAAAGAAGGTTTAGGTTTCAAAATTTCTCCTTTATCGGCATCCCCTCCCCCTTTGTCTAATACATCTATGCATTTTTACAACTTATTATCACAACAAGAGAGTATTTTGTATGAGCTTCTTAAAGACAACTTGATTACTCTCCATTTAAAAAATTAGAGAAAGAATAGTAAGAAAAATCAACACAATCCTTCTTTTTGCAAGTATCATCAAATACATGGCCATTTTACTAATGAATGTCATGATTTATTGGATAAAATTCAACAACTTATTGTAACTAGTATCATTCAAATTCTAGATGACAATGAGTTGGACTCCTATCTTATTCTTTCTGTGCATAACATTTAAGTTCCTATTATGTTTCTCCTCATCATGTGACAATTATAGCTTATTTATTGGGGTCTCATTGTCATTTAGTGGTAAAATTAAGGTGCAATCATACTTAGGTAGCAATATAATAGCATTGTTATCATTGTCTCCATAGTTGTGGAGAAGATTAGTCTTTCATGCCTTCTTTCTTTCTAAGGATTCACTTTTCTTTTGTTGAGTTGCATCTTTTCTTAATTTAATCTCATTTATTTCATAGAATTACCCTCCATGTGAGTGCATGTGTGTTCCTTGTTTAGGACCTATTCTTCCTTGAAATTATGTTTTGTCTTTTATGAATAATCTCTCCTTAATGAAAGTGTTCAATCCTTCACTAATAATCCACTTTCTCCTAAACATTGGAGGAGGTGTGTGTTCTTAGTCCCCTTCTCCTTTCCAAGATGTCATCTTTATTAAGGATCTCCTCTACTCTTGGAGGTAGGTATCTCTATGTAAAGATCTCTTCCTCCTTTTTCAATCATGCATCCCTCAAAATGATCTCTTTACATTTGTTTCAAGATATCTCTTTTACAATTATCTCTTCCTTTCTTAAAGAAATGAATCCTATTCAGGCATCTTTCTTCTTAGCTTGGAATGCATGCATTGTTGATTAACACATATCTCCTTGGTGTTGAAGGTGGGTATCCTTGTTTCTATCTTCTATGAGACATCAATGTAGGACTATGTTGACATCTTAAGGGGGGGAAATATATGCAGCCTCCTAATTGCATGTCAAATATAAACTATCAATCTAGGATTGTTGCATATCCATATTTTATTCCCATCTTATCTATCATTTATGGGATTGTGGCATCGTCATGCTTTATCCTCATTTTATGCACCATTTATCTTAGATGGGTTATTGCATTCTCATATTTCATTCCCAAAACCAAATATTTTATATCATGCATCAAACAAGTTGTTGCATGCTCGAAACCAGACCAAAGTCTTATATGAGGCTCCTCATTCCTAAAACCAGACAACAACATATATTGTAGGATGCGTTGAATAGGATAACACAAACTTGTTATACTTTTCAATTCTTCCTTTTTCGACTTATTTAAGGTAGGTTGACTAGCATAACACAACATGTTAGACCTTTCAACCCTCCTTGTGCTACATTTTCAGGGTGAGTTGAACTAGCATAACACAACTTGCTAGAATATTTTGACTCTTCCTTCCTCCATGGATCACCTAGCATAACACACTTTGCTAACCTATGTAATCTATTTTTTTCTCCATCTCTCATGAACCCATAGCATAATAGACTTTTCTATTATTGGATCATGGTTTCTTGTACTTTCAATTAATGTACATCCTTGTTCTTTCTATAAGTGCACTTGTGCTCTTGCAATAACATGCCAATAATGATATTAGCGGTTGAGATATTTTGATTATCGAGGTGTCTGCAACTAGTTGACTGGAAAATTTGTGTTTTAGTATTAGCATTGTTTTGTTTTGTTTATACTTGAAGGTTACTTGAATGGATTGATAGGATCCTATGCTTGAGGGCTTTATTATCCCTCAACATTATCCTATCCCTAGCATGTCTTTATTTTATATGCTCAATCTCTTCATATTTACTTTACTGAGAGTATAAAAAGGTAAATTAGATATCTATTTTATCTTTTTCGGTCAATTTTTAGTGGTGACACTCAAACAGTCTTGAGATCTAGATCTTCTGACAACTCAACCTCAAAAGACCAAGGCATTCTAGTTCCTTGGTCCTACCAAATCAACATTAGATTGTAGTCATAAGTGTACAATCATATTTCCTACTCAATTATATATTTGCTATAGTATTTATGATTATTTGTTGGTCATTTACAACAACTTTAATGTTTACTTTCTTCATACATTAGCCATAGTTTTGCATCACTTGAACATATCTCCATATCTTATTCACTTTCCATATAAGCAAAGTAGTAGAAACCCTAGTAATATTATTTGAATCTCTTTTACAATATTTAGTTAAATATGATCCCTCCTCTAGGTGATTTTGTATTCCAATGTTGGTATGAAAGTGGATCTTTTTCTTATGTTCTATCTGATTCCATTTTCATACATTACAAATATATATGAAAATTGACAATTCAATGTTAAGATGCATTAATCAATACATCACAAGAATTCAAAATAACTAACATTGAAGGATCCAAGATAATTTCAATAAAAGAAAGCCCACATGATTGGATAAAGAAAACATATAAATTTTAATAAATTTATTCATCCATACCCACAAAAGTATCAAAACATTAGTATAACTAATGATAACAATATATCAAACCCACAAACTCTAATCGCAAGCTCCCTATATAAAATATGCGAATGAAGAAATAAATGTCCAAGCAATCACACTATATGGTTAATGTAAAATCTTTAAAATCAATCAAGACATATCAAGTCTACCAATGAACACTCATGGTAAGGTATAGATAATAGTAAAACTATATAATAACAAAGAATAATCATAATTATCTAATTGTACAATAAATAATAGTTATATAATTTCTCAAACTAAGTCAACATATCTCTCTCAAGTCTACTACATCAAACCATTTGAAAATGTATAATAGAGAAGTATCCATTGAACAATGAGAGAAAACATGTTCAAACCATATCACATAACATTCCCTTTTGCATCTTTAAAGTCCCGAAATGGAGTGAGGTAGGAGCGGTTGAAGCATCAAGATAGAAACAAGGGTTTATGCAGATGATGGTGAGGAAGTAGATGGTGTAGATGATGGATATGTTGTATCTTTTTGGTTGTAGCCATTTGTGGCTCCAATTTTTTTTGCCTCCATCAATTTCTTAGAAGATGTTGTTACTGACCTAGTTTTAGGGGTTTTTTTCCTATCTCTTGGATGTTTATTAGGCTTTCATGACATTTTTTGTAGCCTTGATGTTATTTATGAAATCATTAGAGTATATTGTATTTGTGATGATGTTGAGAGCTTGGTTAGAGCTTATATTGTTCTTGTCACTATAGTGGGTTATTTTCCTAAAGGGCTTCCTAATGATATTGTGGTTGAGGATTTTCTTCTAGTTGGATTTTGGTTGGATGATGTTGCCGTATGTGTCATATCTCTTTGGGAGATTTATGAGGTGATCATTTCGTGGCTTGGTCTCTTTCATTTTCTTTTGGTGATGGTTGATATGTTTGTTCCTCATATAGGTAACATAAAGGAGGTTGCTTTTGTTGTTCATGCACTGAATTTGATATAGAGGAACTTTCATTAATAAGATTTGGGCTTCCTTCCATCACTTCTCTCCCCCTTGGTGTAAAATTAATGCCAAGTGTTCTCTGTTGGACATAATATGCCACTGAGAGAGGGGGTGAATCAGTGGTTTCCAAAACACTTTAACATTTTGATCCTAAGAGGGATTACTGGTTACCAATCCTAATGCCAAGTTAACCTACTGGTAAGAGAAGGAAAGATATCATAAAGTAAGCACACACAAATGCACATCACACAACACCGATATATACAAGGAAAACCCAAGATGGGAAAAACCTCGGTGAGAAGTGCTGCTGGAGTCTACTGCTCTAATCCAACCTCACAATGAAAACCTTTGGTTACAACATTTAAGGCACCAATCCAAGGAGTACCACTCCTTCTTTAGGGCACCAACCCAAGGAGAACCAACCCCTACATCAAGCTCTAACTTAGTGATCTACAATAAACATATTTCAAATACAAAAGTTAATATCCGGTTACAAATGTGTTCTATAACCTCTACAATCTTTCTTCTGGTTCTACTCTTCTCAACCAGTCTTCCTCTACTCTTCTCTGTACTGGTTCTCTTCTCACTCAGACCCTCCTCTCCTTCACTCTCTCCTGCAACGTTACTAGTTCAGCCTCCACCTCTCTTCTCTGCTGGTACGCTGTTCTATCTAATGCACTGTTTCTTGCTACCACCTGTACTATTCACTCTGATCTTTGTCAGTCTTCTCCTTACTGGTTAAGCTCTCTTTGGATCTTGCCTTGCTAGATCTTCACCAACACTCCCACTACACTACAACACCTTCTCTTCTTTTCTACAGGTTCCAGCACTACCAATTTACACCACTGCAACAATCTTTGCAATTTACTGATCACTTTGATCTTGCTGGTTAAGCTTCTGCTAAACCCTCTCACTGATTTCACCTTCAAATCTCATTCTCTATGTTCCTCGATGAAGTCTCTAAGTGGTTGGCTCTCTAATTGTTTTTCACCCTACACTCTTCAACATTCAACACCTAATCTTTTGGCAGCATCAATCCTCTTTGATCTTTAGTCGACATACATATCCCTGAGTTTTCTTGCCATGATTGATATTCAAATCTCTGGCACACTAGGGTCTCTTCACTAATTATGAGGCATATCAGATCTGATCCGATCTCGTTCTGCATGAAGATAGGCAACATACAAGCAATCAAGCATCATCTACCATATCTTCTTCCTTCTAAGGCACGTTTGCTAAACTTAGCAAACATAGACATTTAGTCGGCGAGGCACAAGATCAATCACCATAAATGGTTCTATAGATTGCATTACCAACCTTATTTGACACTTGGACACTTTGCATCAATTGATGCATCCCATCTATCCCCCCTGTTCGACCTTCCTCGAGTCGCACACCTCTGCAATGCCTCCCATGATTTTTGCAGTCAACAATAAATGTTGACCAAATACCAACAACCTCACTGACACGACACTTCACTGACCTCTGCAAGCTTGCCACTTAAAATCCATGTGGAATCCTTGTTAGTAAGGATCTTAGCTTGGACTGTTGTGTCGGTTTAGATAGAATCACTGACCAAACACTCAATCAGTGCACACCTACCAGACATCTAACCCTACCAGTTCTCTAACGTTGTCGGTTATACCCTAATTAGTCTACCTTCAACCTTGCACTTTGCTTCTCTTCTAGTGGAGCACCTAAACCAGTCAGCACACATGCCAATCTACCTCATGGATATCATCAACATTTGGGATCCTTTTGCATCTGCACTTTAATAATATTATTGGTGGACATACTTACTGGTAAACACCTTGATGATATCATGTCATCAAACTTCAACATGCTCCCTCTATTTGCAACTGCTCAACTTTGCCTTCTTCATTCATTAGACCACTTCTTCTATTAACTTGTTTGTCAAAGTGACAAACATATCCTTTAGTCTCTGTACCGACAACTCAACATGTCTACCCGGTGGATCCGATGCATATCCCTGATCTCATGCACCTAAGGCAACTTAGAGTTTCACTAGTTCATCCAGTGAGAGCCTTCATTCATCTGCCTTCAATTCTTTTGTCTTATCTTAGAGGAGTATGATGCATTCCATGCATAATAGGAGATAAGCTCCACTTACCAATGGGAGTGGATCCTTGACATCATAATCCTGCAATGCACCAATGTGGCTTCCTTGTTTGAGAAGCATGTATTCAATCAGGCACATATGATCCAGTTGGGGCATATTCATTGTCAATCATCTCTTCAAATGGTAATTGCATCTTTGTTCGGTGGGAGCCCTACTATTTCACATCCACACAACATACCGGTGGCCTGCACATACTTCACCTCTGGTGTTGATGTGATTCTTGATAACATTCTCCCTCTTCATCACAATCAATAACCCAACATATTTCTCTCTTGTTGGTTGGAAAATATGCATTGCCAACATGTCACTTACCGGTCTGTAGTCCTTATGTCTTCAACACAAGTCAACACTAACATGTTTACCGGTGACCTACTATGCTAGTTGACATCAATGACACCATTTTTGGTATGCATCAATGACAACACTGCTCATGAATCTCCCATACCGGTTGCCATCCTATACCAGTTGACATCAATGACAACACAATGCCAACAATCTCCCCCTTTGGTATTGATGTCAACACATGTAGTATTCAACATACTACAAAATATTTCTCCCCCTTTGACAAAAATGGCAAAGGCCACTATCAGGGTTTCTCTACTCCTTGTGTCTACCAGATGCTTCTCCTCCTTTTACCTTCATACTTTACATCCTCTCAAATCATAGTACTTGAGATGGAGGGCTTAACTACCGACACCAATTGCTCAGCAACCAAGTGTATATGCAAACCGGAAACACATGCATATACAAGTCTGAGCCCAATTGAAGGCACATGTGACAATAAATACAACATACCTGCTAGTTAGACTACATCATCTCCCCTTTATTATGCATAAGCCATTTTGACCCCAAAAAGCTGATACCAAGTGTTGAAGCTAATTACAGATACATGTTACCTTGTGTAGGTGACTTTTCTTCTTTGCAAGCAACACTCTCGGTAGTCTAGTTGTGATTTCAATTGGATATTCATTGAAATATCTCACAATCCCAAATACCTCCGAAGACACAAACATGTTAGTACAACCATAGACACTTGCAAACCCTCTATGTCCAACAAGTCTGATAATAGTCAGAAAACATGACTTTGAACTCCCCCTGAGTCATGAATCTCAGGTCCATATTGTCAGTCAGGTCCAAAAATAGAGCTCCAATCTTCACCATATACCAATTGATCTACGCATATGTGATCAATATAATGATCTATCAACTCCATTATATTTACCACAATCTATGACATGATCCTGGATGCACACGATGCCATACAATATCATCATCTTGTCATAAATCAAACCAGTTATCCCACAAAGGATGCATGTATACATGATCAATAGTCGGGCCAACATATGTTATTTAGGTCTTCATCAGCACTACCTGAGACATAAACTCTTCATTCCATGCTACCGGGTCTAATGTAATGATCCTGAATCTCATTGTCTTACATAACCCGCAAGTACTTGTTAGCATTCCTACCAGTAACATCCTACGCATACTGGTTTACCAACACTACCTAAGCATATTCCTCTAACTCTTGTCTTCTTGTGTCAATTTGCATCTTATCCCAATTTTTAAGTAGCCATCTATTGACACATGCATAAGTGATCCATCTCTCATATGTAGGTGTGTAGCCAAGGCAACCACTACACACACTTATCTACTCATTTCCTTCCTTCATACCGACAACGACACGTTTCTTCATTGTGTCCTTGTTCACTAAGGGGGTGAATGATCTAATCAATATGTTACTCCCCCTAAGGTCATACATCTCCTTTAGGCCTGAGGAGATATCACCTGTGTATTGAATGCACAGTGCTGGTCCATGTTCATGTTCGCTTCCTTCTTTCTCCATACCGGCTTGGACTCTCTCCTCTTCTCATTCGTAGCCTTTGGATCAGGTCTCATCTTCTTTTACTGATAGGTCTTTGCTTTACCAGGTTCTACAATATGACTGGATATATTTCCATAAAACCATACTGCATTCATCCCAACTGGATGATTGGAAGATCTTCTATCAGACCAATTTGATCTTCTTCTCAGGGTCATGTCGTTGTAGTCCGCTACTGGTTTCAACTGATATCTTGATCTTACAGGAGCATTTCTACTTTGGGCATAACTATTATGTTGGCTTCCATGTGCATGAATCATCTTCTTCCTGCACTCATTACTTCTATGGCTAGATCCATTGTAGTTATAACATATATAATTTATATTTCTTGAGGCAGCAAATGGACTCTGGTTAGCATAACCAGGAGTGGAATTATGCATGATTCTACATTCTGATGTTCTATGCCCAAATGCATTACATCTTCTACAAACTAAATTGCTATTCCTAGGAAGAACACCTTTTCTATTCCTAAACATCTTTTTGCATTCCTCTGCCCTATGGCCATATCCTTTACAAGAAAAATAGTAATCGTAGAATGGAAACTTATTACTTACAAATTCATTTTGCCAAACATGAGGTGATTTGACCGGTTTGGCTTCTCCACTCCTACTTCTTTGGGGTCCTGCATCTCTTTGTCTTCCACCAATGGGGAGTCTCTTAGGCTTCCTTCTTTCATTCTTGTTTTTGGTGAACCTATCTTCTCTCACCTTTCTTTTTCCTTTAGGATCTGCATTATTTCTTGTTGCTGCATCGGTCATCATTTTTAGCCTCAAGTCCTCATCAGTTGTGGCTAGGTCAACCTTCTTTCTTGGTGCACTTCAGACTGTGAATGCCTGATCCTTTTATCTCCAATAGAGGATACAAACTGAATGTCCTTGCGAGAGATATCCTCGCTTGTGGAGCATTCACTGACAACATATCCTAATACTCTGGTCTCCTTGGAGTGTTTTTGCTTACTCAATATTTTTTCCAAGGCCTCCGTGCTGCCATCATAATAGATCATTACCTTGAGCTCATTTTGATACTTCTCAAGGTCTTTCCTCATGTTCTCCATTTCTCCTTTTAGGTCCTGACATTCTTTTTCCTTTGTCTTTGTTAGGATTCCCAAAGATACTGAGAGGGGGGGTGAATCAGTATCTTGCCAGTTAATGGATTTTCTTAACTTATTAAATGAATTGCATCTCAAAATACTATACCGGTAAACAAGAATTAATGCAGTAAATAAGAACAATAACCACAACATAGAAAGCACACCATAACACAATATTTTTAACAAGGAAACCCGGTGTGGGAAAAACCTCGGTGGGATTTGTGACCCACAATATTCGCTTACTGGCCAACAAGTGAATATCACTGCTTAAATACAAAAGAGAAGTCTCACTGACTTACAAAACTGGATTATGAAAATTCAATGTCATTTACTGCTTCAGATCAGCATCTGTTATGCTAGGTTCAGTACTAGTTTAAGCTCATACAACTTCTAAAGCCTTATTCCAAACTCTGCCTTTATATTCGCATCTTAGTTCTGCAATAATCTAACCATATCTACATATTCCTCTATTACAAATGTTATCTAAGATCTCATACTTATATATGAGCCTTATTACAATTCACCTTGTCGGCTTACAAAAAGATTTTACAATTAAATACAAAATACAATAAATAAAATCTTGTCGGCCAGGGTGTTGGTGAACATCTTTGCTAGTGCCGGTGTTTGTGCCTGTGCTGGTGTCTGCTGGTTCCATAGGATTGTAAGGTTTCCATCAATGACAATACCTTTAATCACCTACAATTTCTCATTGGAGTGTGCATTTTCCAACAATCTCCCCCTTTGGCATTGATGGCAACACTCATGAGAAAAAGCCAAAATGTATATCCAAAACTGTTGTCTAAAAATGTCTTACCAAAACTGTCAAAACTGTGTGCTCCCCTTGAGCTAGTGATCTCTTCTGTCATATCCTTTTTCTCATCCTCTACTACTCCCCCTTTGGCATCAACGGAAAAGGCTGTCATTTAATGTCAATTGAGTGTAGTCCCTATTATGATCCCTATAACCGTTGGGTTACGATCTGATATAACTCTACTAAAGCAACATTCAGACTGTTGTAGAATCTCTCACTGTCTTTCAGTGCTACTTCAGTCCTCTAAATTGTATCGGTGAGAAAGTGCATTTGCTCTTCCAGTGTCTTAAGTCCTAGAAAAAGAGCCTCATAAATCTCTTTTCTTAAAGAGATGAGGATATCCAGTTTAGGACTTGGTCTGCACTTTAGTTCTTTTCCCTTAAACCTTAATCTTTCCTTATCTTTTTCAAGTTTTTCTATTTTCTCTTCAAATCCGGTAATTTCCTATTCTACTACCGATATTGAATTTGATGAACCTATTAAGTTGTTAGCAATATCATTGATTTCCTTTTGAGCTATGCTGATCTCTTTATCTATATCTTTTGTCAAAATGTTTGTCTTGCATGTATCTCTATATAGTTTCTTGAAGTCCAAAATTGTCTTGCCTAGTACTGGTAATAAGGTATCCATATGTTCCTTATTTTTCTTGACTGTCTCCTCAAAGAATTTTTCCTTCTCTTTGTTCATTTTCTCTTTGAATGTCTCCTCATTAATTTGATCAATTGTTAGTAGGTTTCTGGTTATGTACTTAGACAATTTGTCTAACTGGCTCAATGAATCTTTATTCTCTATATTACACTTAGGTGCTATCATCTTCAAAATTGGTAATGTATCATCAATAGCCTTATAAGCTAGTGCATTACACTTTGTTATTTTCTTGATTGAATCTAGCAATACCTCTGTCACATTAGTAGGTCTAAATTCAGACATAGAGGTTCTAGATGACTATCCATCTACCTTTACAATATGTAATTTGCCGGTGGTGGTAATAGCTTTACTTTCCTCTTTCTTTGGAGGGTCAGTTTGTGTTTCCATTTCCACTACCAAAGGTTTAGGTTTTTCTGATGTAGCTGGTGGCACTATTTCTGAATGTACCTATGAATCTTGTTGCTCTACCTGTTTCTCTGTATGTGTCTCTGATGATTTTACAGTGGTATCCACTACCAGTTTTTCTGTTTTCACCTCAGAAATGTCTACAGCTGGTATCTCAATAGATTTTTTATTGCTATTAGTTGTCAGTTGCTCAGTAGATACATCAGTATGTGTACCAGTGATATCTACAATTCCTGTATCCTGAAAATCAGTTGCCTATTCAGTTTAATGCTCAGTCCCAATCTCAAGGTTTCCAACTATATCTTCAATGTTTGTGTCAACTGTTGTGTCGTCTACTAGTGGCTCAGTTGCCACATCTCTTTTCTCAGTTGATTCCTTGTCAACCACAATGTTTACTTCCTATGTGTCGATATTCATTGTGTACAACACTTCAAAATCAAGATTTGTATCTTCATGTGTTGTCTCCATACCCTCTGTTGCCGGTGGAGTATTAGAAGGAGGTGGGGGTAAGTTATCTGTCACCTTTATGCTTGGAGGTCCACCTACCTTATCTTTCCCCTTATCCTTGTCCTTTTCTTTTTGATAGACTTTAAAAGTCTTTGGCCTCTTAAGCTCTTCTTGTTTCTCTTTTTCAACAAAAAAATATATCCCACTTGTCTGCAGTTTCTTTTGATATTTCATTTACTCTGCCTACCATTAGTGCTACATGCCGGTGACCGGTTGAGAATACTGTCCGATTAGCCTCACTGATCAGCTCATCAATCTCTTGAGTTGAGTTCACCTAGTGAACTACAAGTAATTTTTCTATTTTGATATTTTTATCTAATTCCATAATTGCTACCCTTCTAGCTTCTAATCTTATGTACAAGTCATTGGGTATATCATCAACAACTTCCATAAAAAAAATTCTTATAAATATCAAGATATAAAATAACACTATTTTCTATACTTTCTTTTTCAACATCTGATAGTGTGTTATACAACTTGCTAATGTTAGCCAATTTGCCATCTTCAGTTATTTCACTCAGAAGTTTGTCAAGTGGAGGAACAACTTATTTTTGTTTCCTCTTCTTTGGTGTCAACTTCCTTGCCAGAGGCCTAACTGCCTATTGTTTATGTCTTGTTCTTTTTGGTGTAGGAGCACGTGTCGGTGAAGGTTTTCTTTTCCTGACTACCCTTTTAAACTCTGCTGGTATTTCACTGTTAGAGGAGGTAGAAACCGGTGAACGATGTGTTTTCGGTTGTAGTCCTTCTAAGTCACTCTCCTTGATACCATTTTTATTTAATACATCCTCTTTGATTGATTTTTCCTACCTTGTTCCTTTCCTAACTATCTGCTCAGTTTTCTTTATTCTCTTTTGGGATTGAATTTTGCTTTCTATTGTTTCAGCACTACCAAATATTTCTTCAGTTGGTTCTTTAGGTTCTTCTAAGGGGGCTTTTGCATAAGTTTCAATTATATTTTCATCTTCCTCATATCCCATTTCAGTAACCCAAATAGTCCTTGGGACAATTGCCTCCATCTAGATCTCATCTTTCTTTATTACAAAGCATATCTCCTTTTGATATTTGTCAACGATAGCTTGAGATAGCCTTATCCTAGTTTTCAGTCTAGCCTTTAATGCCTAAAAATATTCATTTATGTTCTTTTCTCTGTTATCTCCCATGTTGTTTAGAATGTCCAGTAGTTGTTTTCCTACCGGGATGTCAAAGCCAAAATCCTTTCTACCAATACCGGGAACTTTCTCGGTTATATACAACATCAGACATACAAGTAGGTTGCCAAATCTAAAAGTTCCTTTCTTGTCTCCTTTGATTTTCTTCAGATTATCTATCAATTCATCCTTCAATCATTCACATATGTCAATCATTGCATTGTTATTTACCAAGTCATATGCACTTTTGATTCACAAGCTAGGAACAGAGTTTAATCTGTTGGCATGAGTAGCTTTGTATCAAAGTATCATGCTTATGAACCTTACATTGATATTCTTTACATCATTTACTCTCAAGGATCTCTTATCAAAAGTTGCATCAGTTAGGGTCATTACAGTGTCATTAGGAACCTTTTTCCCTTTCTCAGGTCTGCTACCAGTGGAAGGCAAGCCTGTCACTGCCCTATCTACTTCTTTGGTTATCTTGTGAACTGAATCTAATCAAAAGAAATCTCCATGAACTCTGCTTAGTACTATTCTTATAACATCCTTCAAAAAATCAAGGATACTTAGGATTTCCACAAAACCTAGGGTTTCAACCATCTTGTGTTCTAGTTTAACATTTCTATTTTCATCACATATAACAGTCCTGTACATGTTCTTAATTTCATCATCTACTAGTTCTTCTATATGACAATATATGTAGATTCTAGGATCCTCAACATAAGCAACTCCATTTGGTATTTTTGAGAATGCTTCTAGGGTATCATCTTTCTTTGCAATTTTGGGAATGATTTTAAATACGGGCCTAGGGCACTTAACAACTTGAACTACATTAGGGTTTGCAATGAATTCAGGTGCAGAGGAGGAAGCCATTGTTATAAATACCTTAATCTGCCTTTAGGTATGAGTGCTTGAATGATTTGCTTCACTTCTCGCTATGGATGCCTTCGCTCGGGATTTTTGTGCTCTTAGGAAATTTGAATGCTCGGTGAATGAAAAAAGAGCCAAAATACTTGCTTTATAATGTCATTTCCTTCAACTACCACATTTAATGTCTGCTGGTTAAGTGGAAACTTAACTTGTCTGCCAGTAAAGAAGTATTTCAACTTCTCTCCATCAACCGAGGGTTAATAAGCATGTTTTGCATTAGTTGCCATACTCCCAAGGGATTATTTCTTAGTTAGATGAAGAATCTCCTACCGGTGGAGTGATACTCTGTTCTACCAGTGAAGGAATAGCTTTACTAACATTCATATCTGATTTTCTGATCCATTGTTTTGAGAATTCTTGCTTTACTTCTTCAACCTTTTCTTTACCTTTCAAACTGGGTCCTTTGTTATTTTCCAATGATGCCTTACTTCTACAAAATTTTGCAATATTTCCAATCTTGTTACAAGCATAACAAGTTACATTGTTTTTCTGAATAGCTTTTCCATATCCTATGCCAGTATGTGTTCTGCATTGATTAGATAAGTGTCCAAATCTTCCACAAACAAGAATCTTACATTCATTCTATAATTTTCTAAATTGTGTCCAATTTTGTTGCATTTAGAACATTGACCGGTGGGTGCATTGGTGTTCTGATAGTTTCTATATCTACACTGATTTTCTCTATGACCATACTTGTTACAATTAAAGCATTTTCCATTAAATTTATAAGCATTAGGTTGTCTTATCGGTTTGCTATGATCATGTTTGTTTGCAGTGCCGAAGCTTTCACCAACTTCAAAGCCAAGTCCATTAGTATCTCCATTAGGTTTTTGATTTTTCATCATGTCATCAAGTTCTTCTGAACTTTTCTTGAATTTATCCTTGTGTTGATTTGCAGTAGCCAACTCATTTTCTAAAAAATATTTCTCTCATGAGTTCAGTTTTATCATGCTCCAAGTGAATTATATCTGTCTTCAACATATCATTTTTCACGACTGAGTCTTATATTTTCATTTGCAACATCATTGATTCTTCTAGCCAGATCTTCATTCTTCTTTTTGTTTTCAGTGTCTTTACAAAATCTCATGGTCATGTCTTGCATCTCATTTCTCAAAGACATATTCTCTTGTTTCAATTTTCTTACCAGATCATTAAGAGTCTCTTTTTCATTATCATCACTCTATATCTTCTCATGAAGCTCTCTTATTTTGTTCCTAGCCATAGTGAGATTCTCTTGAAGTCCTTGAATGATTTCTTGTGCAGCCTTGAGATCATCTTCAAGTTTTATATTCTTCAATTTTTCTGCATCATAATCTGCAAGAGTTCTTTCCAATTCTTTCTTAGATTATCTATCTGTACCAGTGTCAGAATCTTCCTCAAGCTGTTAGGCTTTTGAAAATAGAGGACCAGGCTTTGATACCAATTGTTAGGATTCCCAAAGATACTGAGAGGGGGGGTGGATTAGTATCTTGCCGGTTAATGGATTTTCTTAACTTATTAAATGAATTGCATCTCAAAACAATATACCAGTAAACAAGAATTAATGCAGTAAATAAGAACCATAACCACAATATAGAAAGCACACCTAACACAATATTTTTAACGAGGAAACCCAGTGTGGGAAAAACCTCGGTGCGATTTGTGACCCACAATATTCGTTTATTGGCCAATAAGTGAATATTACTGTTACAATAGGGGCCTGCACATACAGGAAGGCCAACTGCCCAAAGCTCACTGCTTAAATACAAAAGGGAAGTCTCACTGACTTACAAAAGTGGATTATGAAAATCCAATGTCATGTACTACTTCGGATCAGCATCTGCTATGCCAGGTTCAGTATCGGTTTAAGCTCATACAACTTCCAAAACCTTATTCCAAACTCTACCTTTATATTCGCATCTTAGTTCTACAATAATCTAACCATATCCGCATATTCCTCTATTAAAAATGTTCTCTAAGATCTCATATTTATATATGAGCCTTATTACAATTCACCTTGTCAGCTTACAAAAAGATTTTACAATTAAATACAAAATATGATAAATAAAATCTTGTCGGCCAGGGTGCTAGTGAATATCTTTGCCGGTGCCGATGTCTGTGCTTGTGCTAATGTCTGCTGGTGCCATAGGATTGTAAGGTTGCCATCAATGAAAATACCTTCAATCACCTACAATTTCTCATTGGAGTGTGCATTTGCCAGCAGTCTCCACTTCTAGTTGGAGTTCCTCATATCTTCTTTCCTTAGCATCAAATACTGATTTCAATTCACTAGTCAATCCTCTTGCCTCTTCTAGTTGAGATGTCAATATGCAGATATTATTATTTGATTCTTCAAGGCATATTCTCAACTAGCTACATTATTCATGAATTGAATCTTTGTATCTCTTAAATTCATTTCTAACATTTTGCAACTCTTCTAGTGCAGTTACTAGTTCACATTCAAGATCAACTTCGGCTTCATCTTCATCATTACTCCCAAACACATCTTGCTTGTAAGAGTGATCTACATGATTACTCTTTGATGTTTGCCTCTCATCTTTTGATTCTTGAGCCATAAAGAGGCAAGTTTCCTCTTCATCATTTTTGCTGCTACTAATAGATCTCCCTTCATCATCTGCAAACACATGTGCTTCATTTCTTTTCTTGTTTTTACAAACCAATTCTGCAGTGCAAGGTTCATTGCCATATTGTTTCTTCAATCTGTCCCATAGGCTTTTAGCAGACCTGCATTTGTCCACTCGTGAGGAGACATCATCGGATAGCCCACTGAATATGGCCTCCATAGCTTCAACAATACTTTTGTTTCTCCTTTCTTCTTCAGGACTAGTGGGAGGACTGACTTTACTAGGGCATCCATTGACTACCAAAATCCATACATCAAACCCAAGGGAGGCGAGGAAAACTTCCATCCTATGACTCCAAATAGAAAAGTTTGAACCATCAAACACTAGAGTAGAGGGTGACACTAAACCGACCATTGTGTTCAAATATCAGAATCTACCCAAGCTAGAGAAAGCTTATCAACCAGGAACCTAGGCTCTAATACCAATTGTTGGACACAATATGCCACTAAGAGTGGGGGTGAATCAGTGGTATCGAAAATAATTTAACCTTTTGATCCTAAGAGAGATTACCAGTTACCAATCCTAATGCCAACTTAACGTACTGATAAGAGAAGGAAATATATCATAAAGCAACCATGCACAATGCACATCACATGACACCAGTATATACGAGGAAAACCCAAGATGGGAAAACCCTCAGTGAGAAGTGTTGCTGGAGTCTACTACTCCAATCTAGCCTCACAATGAAAATATTCTGTTACAACATTTAGGGCACCAACCCAAGGAGTACCACTCCTTCTTTAGGACACCAAACCAAGGAGCACCAATCCCTGATTTTAGGGCACCAACCCAAGGAGAACCAACCCCTACACCAAGCTCCAACTCAGTGATCTACAATAACCATATTTCAAATACAGAAGTTAATACCTAGTTACAAATGTATTTTGTAACCTTTGAAATCTTTCTTCCGGTTCTACACTTCTCAACCGGTCTTCCTCTTGCCTATTCTCTACTAGTTCTCTTCTCACTTAGATCCTCCTCTCCTTCACTCTTTGTTGCAACCTTATGGATTCAGCCTCCACCTCTTCTCTACCAGTACTCTGTTCTATCTGATGCACTACTGCTTACTACCACCTATACTCTTCACTCTGATTCTTTCTCGATCTTCTCCTTACCGATCAAGATCTCATTGGATCTTGCCTTGCTGGATCTTCACCGACACTCCCACTACACTGAAACACCTTCTCTTCTTTCCTACAGGTTCCATCATTACCGGTTTACACCTCTACAACTCTCTTTGCAGTTTACTGATCACTCTGACCTTGCTGGTTAAGCCTCTGTTAAACCCTCACACCAATTGCATCTCCAACTCTCAGTCTCTATGTTCCTTGATGAAGTCTCTAATTGGTTGGCTCTTTGTTGTTTTTTCACACTACACTGTTCAACATCTGACACCTAATCTTCTAGCAACATCAATCCTATTTGATCTTTAGTCGGCATATATATCTTTGAGTTTTCCCACCATGATCGATATTCAAATCTCTGGCGCGCTAGGGTTTCTTCACCAATCGCAAGGCATATAAGATCTGATCTGATCTTGTTCTTCATGAAGATAGACAACCTACAAGAAATCATGCATCATCTACCATATCTTCTTCCTTCGAAGGCACATTTGCTAAACTTAGCAAAAACGGACAATCAGTCGGTAAGGCACAAGATCAATAACCATAAATAGTTCTACAAATTGTATCACCAACCTCATTTTGCACTTGGACACTTCGCATCGATTGATGCATCCCTTCAATCACCTCAGTTTGACCTTCCTCAAGCCACACAACTCTCCAACGCCTCCCATGATTTTTGTAGTCAACAATAAATGTCGACCAAATACCAACAACCTCACTGACATGACACTTCACTGACCTCTGCAAGCTTGCTACTTTAACTCCACATGGCATCACTATCAATATCCATCTCATCTTGGACTGTTGTGTTGGTTTTGATAGAATCACCAACCAAACACTCAACCGGTGCACACCTACCAGACATCTAACCCTACTAGTTCTCTAACCCTGTCGGTTATACCCTAATTGGTCTGCCTTCAACCTTACACTCTTATTCTCTTTTGGTGAAGCACCTAAACTGGTCAGCACACATGCCATCCTACCTCATGCACATCATCAATAGTTGGGAGCATTCTACATCTACACTTTAATAGCATTACTGGTAGACATACCTACTGGTAAAAACCTTGATGACATCATGCAACCAAACTTCAATATGCTCCATTTATCTGCAACTTCTCAACTTTGCCTTCTTCATTCATTAGACCGATTCTCCTATTAATTTGTTTGTCAAAGTGACAAACATATCCTTCAGTTTCCACCGACAACTCAACATGTCTACCTGGTGGATCCAGTGCATATCCCTGATCTCATGCACCTAAGGCAACTTAGAGTTTCACTAGTTCATTTGGTGAGATCCTTCATTCACATGCCTTCAATTATTTTGTCTTAACTCGGAGGACTATGATGCATTCCATGCATAATAGGAGATAAGATCCACTTACCGATGGGAGTGGATCCTTGATATTGACTTCCTGCAATGCACCAATGTGGCTTCCTTTCTTGAGTAGCATATATTCAATCAAGCACATATGATCCGGTTGGGGTATATTCACTATCAGTCACCTCTTCAAATGGTGACTACATCTTTGTCTGGTGG